>NW_024067114.1:0-162807 GCF_015039405.1 Cantharellus anzutake
AATCCATTCTCAATCAACTGTTGCTGGGCCCTCCCAACCACCCAACTCTTCTGGGACATCTCAACAGAGATCCCAACATAATCGAAATCCATCTATTGGGACACAGCTTGCCCTTGACCTTCAACAACTGGATGTCCAATCTCAGGTTGGGTCTGAAACCCTGAAATTCCTAGGAATACACTATGTATGTTGTATTCAGTTCTCAGTAGAATACACAGAATAACTTTCTACACAGAAATCACTCCACCAAGCTCTGCTGGTCCTCGACTTCACTCTGACCGTCTCTCACATACTCCTGAAGAGACACGTAGACAGCACCAGAGGACTCGTATTGGGTCTCCAGCTCAAGGTGGAGCTGATGTTGGCATGTATTCACCCTCTGGGCCTCTTGAGCCTTTCTCCCTTCCTGGGCCTTCATCTGTGCCTCAAAGTCATCATCATGAATCATCTCAAGATTCCGTTCAAGTTCATAATTCTCCAGAGCCAATGCAAAGATGCAATCGTGGCCATAATGCACCTGTCTCTGCATTTGATGGAGATAGGAACAGGTGTCGGAGATGTATTGACACTGATCGCAGGTACAAGGAGGCTCGCCAAAAAGCAGCCCAGGAGCAAATGGTGGATCAATCTTCACCTCCCCCTCATCTCCCATTTCATCACAGGAACAACCTTCTCCTGCACCCTCTAGGCCATTATCTCCTCTGCCTTCATCCTCACCTCCAGACCTATCAGATTCACAGTGGGATCAAGGGCTCAATGATGAAGATTTGATGAGAGGATTTGCATCTGCAGTATCCGCCAATGATCGTGCTCTGTTAAAAAAGTTTCGAGAAGAGCTGATGAAGGTTCAAATGGAACACTGCGATGCTTGCCATGAGACATGGTTTGACTTGAAAGTCAAGGATGGACATTGTGCAAAGTGCAGAAAGGATGCGATCAAGTATACAGCAGCAATTCCATGGACCCAGGCTGCAAGCCACAGTTCATTGTGGACGATCCTTCTTTGGAGCTCACACAGATCGAGGAGATGCTGCTTGCCCCAATTCATGTTGTCATGCAAGCCCACACTGTGTATGGTGGACAGATGAAGTATTCTGGACACATTTGCAACTTTGTCCGTGATACTTCTGAAGTTCGCCAGTTGCTCCCCATCCTTCCTGAGGAGTGTGAAGTCATCCAGATCCAACGGGAGGGTCCAGATCATGTCCTTGGTCATGATGTCCAGCATCTCTACTATGTTCGGCGCCATGTTGTTCAGCTGTGGTTAGAATGGCTTGTTGAGCATCACCCAGCATATCAACATGTCATTATTAGCCAGGAGAATCTGTCCCAACTTCCAGAGAGTGGTAGTGTCCAGCACCGCCTACAGTCCATTAGGATCAGTGAAGCAGGTGATGAAGGAGATGATATCCTGGGGCCATCAAATGGAGATGAGACTGATGGAGCAGAGGGGGGGAGGGCACTTTTCACATCAGGATTTGTTCCAAATGTGAATGAGGAGCGAGTCTCTGAGCTCCAAAACTTGCGCATGGCAGCACAGGCAGGACAAGGGCCTATTCTCATGCCGCACATTGAGTCCCAGCCAATCAGTGAATGGCATGACAATCCTATTGCCTCAAGGGCTTTCCCTAGCCTCTTCCCTTCTGGCCAGGCAGACTTTTGCAGTCCCCGTCAAAACCAGTCTCATTCTCTGAATGGGCTTCACACCTCATGCGATATGAGGATGGTCGCTTTGCAAAACACCCTCGCTTTCGCTATTGGGCATTGAACACAATAATGCGCACTCAGGCCAAAAAAGACTCTTCATGGTATCTTACCACTCACCCAGATGAACGACAGTGGACAGTTGAGCAGATAAGGGAAATGGTGGCAGATGCTGGGCCTGACCAGCTGAGGGAACTAGCAAAGCGTGTCTCCAGATCAGGAGTGAAACTTGCGGGAACTAAACCATTTTGGATGGCACGTCAGAGTGAACTCACCGCCATGATGTATCAGCTCCGTTCACCTCATGCATTCATAACTGCATCAGCTGCAGACCTCCAATGGCCAGACCTCCACCAGCACATGCCACAGTGGGCAGAATCACAGGATGTTGGGGAGCAGGCAGCCTATCGGAAAAGGCGAGAAGACTTAAATGACAATCCTGCCATTGCTGCATACTACTTTGTGAAGAGATGGGAATTGTTTGTTGATTTAGTCCTCAAAAAAAGTTCCAAATTGTTGATATGTGGTGGCGGTAAGTCAATGCACAGTTTACTTGGTACTGTTGTCTGATTTGTATCAAATGCTTAGTTATGAGTGGCAGTTTAGGGGGAGTAGCCATGTCCATGGCTTCATCTGGTTGAGGGATGCACCACCTGTGGATGATTTGGACCTCGATGATCAGGAGTCAATCCAGAACTTCATTTCTTTCTGGGATCCAATTGTGTCAACCTGGAATCCTGATATGCATGCCTTTTCCCATCAACACGCATCCTCACTATCCTATACTTTACTAGAAGACACCCAGAAGGAACTTGCAGAACTCCTTAACCGTGTTCAGCGTCATTCCAAATGCCCTTCCTCATATTGTTCGCGACGAAACAAACACACAAAGGAAGTGCAGTGCCGATTTGGCTTCCCAAAGGACCTTGATGAGCTCACTAAAATTGTCAAGGATGAGAAAGGGATCATTGATCTTTGTACAAGGAGGAATGACCCAATCCTGAACTCCTACAATGATACTGTCATCCTGGGATGGCGTGGAAACATTGACTTCCGTCCCGTGACAAGCTTCAGTGCTGTTCTGGCATATGCTGCAAATATGTCACAAAGGCTGAATCCAAATCTCGAACATATGATGAAGTCTTACAAGCCATCCTTGACAGGTCCAATGCTTCAGACCGGGTGCAAGGGGTATATCTGAAGCTACTTCAGACCCTCATCACTGAGCGAGACTTTTCCGCACAAGAGGTCTGCCACCTTCTCCATGGCCTGAAGATGCACCATTCCACACGCTCCTACATATCTGTCCCACTTTTCCCAAGGCCTTCACTCCCACTTGACTTTGAGAATGCAACACGAGAGTTCAAGACACTCAGGGAGAAATACAGCTTGCGGCCTCATAATCTTGGCAATCTGTCCTATTTAGCATTTCTGCGGAGATATGATTATCAAAGCTATAAAGAGCGTGGTGCGAATCCACAGCGTGCAAATGCTGCAAAGGAACGGGTAACCATCATGTATCCCATCCCACACCCACACCCTGAAAATGAAGAAACATATCCCTTCTTTTGTTTTGCAAAGTTGCTTCTTCATTGTCCATGGAAATTAGGTGATGCTTGGCTGGAGGATGAGGATTGCTGGGTGGAGAAGTGGTCTGAATGGTCTGAAGACCATCATGAACTTCTAAATGATGGACTACCTTCTTTGGAGCAGAGTAGGACTGAGGATCAGGATGGTCAGGATGATGAAGATGAATTAGAGGAGCTCACTCAGGAGGAGGGTTTTAACCCAATGGAGGGTTGGCAGCTTGAAGCATTACTTGGGCCCCATCGACAGCCAGGTGTTACAATTGAGGCATTGGGGAGCAGACCTGTGGATCGTCAGCACAACTGGTGCCAATCTTCACTACCCATCGACATACTGAGGGATGCAGAAAACTTCCTGAAGGAGGCCAAAGCCATCGAAGGAGGCAGTTCAGAATTGGAATTTGCCCCTGTTGAATACCAGAAACTGAAAGGCAACCAGAGAATTGTCTTCATTCGGGTTATGGCATACTTCAAGGCACTATTTATGCACCTTCGGGACCGTATAAACCCTAAGCCTGACCCTCTCCACATTAACATTGATGGCAGTGCTGGGACTGGAAAATCCTTCCTCATTGGGGCCATTTGCACATCCCTTAATGAGATAGCTACTGAATATGGCATTCCAGGATCCCCTGTTGTGCGTCTTGCACCGACTGGGGTGGCAGCATTTGGGATCAGGGGTTGGACAATCCATTATGCTTTGGGAATTGGTGCCAAGAAGTGGGTAGGGTTGACAAATTCTGGGAAAGCACGCCTCCAAGACAGGTGGAAGGACATCAAGTTGATCATTCTTGATGAAAAGTCAATGGTTGGATGTAGAACTGCTGGAAAGATTGTCAGTCGCCTCAAAGATATCTTTCCTGAAGCAGCAGATAACCAACTGGCTGGCATGTCCCTGCTCCTCTTTGGAGACTTTTGTCAACTTCCACCAGTTGGTGAAGCCCCTTTATTTACCACAGCCAATCTGAAGCATGACCTCAGTCGCATTGGAAATCGTCTCTACCATTCTATCCCTGAGTCAATAACGCTAAAACAAATCTTCCGCCAAGAGGGTGCAGATAGAGAGCAGACACATTTCCGTGATTTCCTTCAACATCTTCGAACCAATGAGGTCACTTTGGAAGATTTCAACCAGCTTCTGGTTCCACGCATGTGGACTAACCTCCCCCAGCATGAAAGAGAGGGTTTCTCAACAGAAATTCATCTTCTCCCACAGAATGAGCTTGTTGATACCTTTAACCTTCATCGATTAGCCTCATTGAATAAGCCTGTTGTTCGTATCAAGGCAATAAACCATGGGGCAGGAGCAGCAGCTGCATCAAAAGATGAGGCAGAAGGTTTGGACAGTGAGATCTTGCTAGCAGAAGGTGCTTCTGTCATGCTCACTCGAAATATTTGGACAGATAAAGGTGAGACATATAAATACATGGTCTTCCCCACAAGGTATTGATATAAATGCAGGTCTTGTGAATGGTGCTCGTGGGACAGTGGACCATATTGGATATGCACCAGATGCTGATCCCACTAAAGACATCCCTCTGGTTGTTTTTGTATGCTTCCCAACATACACTGGCCCAGTGGATGCAAAGTGGCTATCTCAAAACAATCCAGATTGCCCAGTTGTGCCCATTATCCCCTTCACTACACGCTGGGAGACTCGGGATAAACACTCACTTTCCCGTACCCAATTTCCACTTACACTTGCATGGGGTATATCCATCCACAAGAGTCAAGGTCTAACACTTGAAAGGGCAGTGATTGATTTGGGACCAAGTGACTTTGCAGTTGGATTATCATATGTTGCAATCTCACGGGTCAAGTCAATCAAGGGAATTGCATTCAGAACATCATTTGACCTGACCCGTCTCCAAAAAGTCAATAATCCAGAAGGTGGGATTCGGGGAATGTTGCTCCGAGATAATGTTAGACGTGAACAGCTTGATTTTCATGAAAACCCATATGATGTTGATGTATCTGAATATGTATTTTTAGATGATGATTGATTGATTGGGTCCTCTTCCTCTGACATCTATACATTATTGGCCAAGCTTGCGAGGCATTGTACATGCAGTCACATCCAGCAGCACAGTATGCCCAGAGAGTAACTGCCATGGGTTGAGACAGTGGTTTGTTGGCTGAGCTTGCAAGGCATGCATTTGTTTGGGTAAGGGCTGTGTGTGTGCAAGTGCTGAGTGTGTGGAGTGTGTGTGTGGTGTGGAGTGTGGAGTGTGTGAGTGCAGTGTGGTGAGTGTGGTGTGTGAGTGCGGTGTGTGGTGTGTGGTGTGTGGTGTGTGGTGTGTGATGTGTGGTGTGTGATGTGTGGTGTGTGGTGTGTGGTGTGAGTGTGAGTGCTGAGTGCTGAGTGCTGAGTGCTGAGTGCTGAGTGCTGAGTGTGGTGTGTGAGTGTGGTGTGTGAGTGTGGTGTGTGGTGTGTGGTGTGTGGTGTGTGGTGTGTGGTGTGTGGTGTGTGGTGTGTGGTGTGTGGTGTGTGGTGTGTGGTGTGTGGTGTGTGGTGTGTGGTGTGTGGTGTGAGTGTGAGTGTTGAGTGTTGAGTGCTGAGTGCTGAGTGTGGTGTGTGAGTGTGGTGTGTGAGTGCAGTGTGTGAGTGTGGTGTGTGAGTGCAGTGTGGTGTGTGCTGTGTGCTGTGTGTGTGTGTGTGTGTGTGTGCTGTGTGTGTGTGTGTGTGTGTATGCATCCCTGGAAAGTAATTGCCCATGGGTTGGGTTGGGGGGGTTGGGTTGGTGGTTGGGGGTTTGGGTTGGTGGTTGGGTCGGGTAGGGGGTTGGGAAGTTGGGTATGGGGCTGTGGTGTGGTGGGAACGTATCTCTTTAATAATGCCATATGGAGCAGAGCAGGACAGCCCCTGCAGTGACCAATGTGGAGTAAGGACAGGGAGCAAGTGCAGAACACATGGCTAGCTGTCTCTGATAACATTGATTTCCCTGGGTAGCATGTATATATGCAATCCTGCTTCCATTTTTATCAGTCACCTGCCAAGACTTTAACCCACATACATGTGGAGGAGTGTCCATGCACCCTCCCTCTACCTGACATCTAGGGCTCCTAGCAGATCAGACCCATATTGGCCTACTGTACTGGCACAACCAACAACCTCTTCCCATGGCCTCCAGGAGTTACTGGAGCCATAAATCAATTCAATTTTGTTGATTTTCAATTCAATCCAAGACCTTCACGTGACACGTGACAGGTTGTTGATCGTGCCAGTACAGTATCTTTGTGGGCCAATCTGAATGTCAGGGACATAGCATATGACTACATATATCACTGCATGTAGCTGCATCAGCCCATAACTCTCTCACCCCTTTCCCTGATCTGACTCCACCCCTTGATCTGAGTATCTCCCTGTTTGTTGCCTACCTCATCATTTAGTTCTGTTGATCCTTTTTCTTCCAATTGATTCATATCTCTCATGTATATAGCCCTATGTGTTGCTGAGGGTTGGAACCTCAGCTTTGTCTATGACTAGGTTTTTGGGTGATACTTGACTTGGACTGACAAGCAATCCCTGACACTGAATGCACATTTCAATCTGTGGGTATGGCTCAGATTCTTGGATTGGGTATGGAGTTTATTTACTGCAACAAATAGATCATTGCCTGAACTAAACACTTTGCATACAAATGAAGATGGCATATATTTGAAATTGCAGTACGGTTTGTTAGAGGGTTCCTCCCAAACTGGATGGCCAAGCTTGCAGCGCAGCGCCGAAGGCGCTGCAAGCTCGGCCATCCAGTTTGAGGGGAACCCTCATAACAATTGTAGCCTGGTTGTGTCGCCTTTCTGATCTCAAGGTGGCGGTCATCACGCAGGTGAGGACGAACTTGACATTTGGTGTTATTGAAAGTACAACTCGCGGAATCGAGGGTGCCTCGGCTCTGAGCGAACTCCGGTACCCCGTTATCGCCCACCATGATTCGACTAAGGCATGCCTCGACGGCACTAGAATTGATCTCATCAAGCACATTATGGCTTGGTGCCACAACGCAAGGGAGAGCGAGAAACGTGTGATGTTGTTGACTGCTGTGGCCGGTGCTGGCAAGACATCCCTCACGCACTCAGTTGCAGAGAAGTGTGCGAATGGAGGCATGCTGTTGTTGAGCTTCTTTTTCAAAGCAGGAGAGCAATCGCGGCCAGATCACCTGTTCAGCGGCATGGCTCGATCTCTAGCAGCGCATGACCCTACCTACCGCACCTCAGTCATATCTGCCCTTAAGAAAGATCCGACTCTCGCGACTGCCCCATTCACAATGCAATTCATTAAATTAGTGGCTGAGCCTCTCCGTCGGAAAGCGTTGCCCTCCGATCGTCCCATGGTGATTATTATTGATGCCTTGGATGAGTGCGAGCAACAAGCGTTCGAGGATCTGGCCGATATACTTCGAGACGGGATACCTAAGCTACCATCTGACATCAAGGTTTTTCTCACCTCGAGACAATTCGACCTTACGAATCGTTTCCTCCCTCCCTATTCTCCTATCGATCGCATCAGCATCGATCTCTCGGACGGTGTGAACGTGGAGGACTGTGCTACCTACATCCGTATGCACGGAAACTGAAGGATGTGCATCCTAGTTTGAGAGATGTACTCGGAGAACAGGACAAATTAATCCAAAACATTCTGGAACGAGCGGGTGGCTTGTTCATTTGGATCAGAATCCTCAGCACTTCATCGTTATCTGGTGGATACGAAAAGGGAAAATATCCGAGTGGCCCTGCGTTGCGTTGAGACCTTGAATGAGGACCTTTGCCGTATGGACGGTTTGAAGTTAATCCAAAAATTGCCTGAAAAGGTCGAACTGTCCCCCATTCCTCCAGAAATGCTGGCCGAACACTTCCGTTACGCGTGTCGGCATGTTGTGTGTCACCTCAACCAAGTTTTGGAGCCTCCAGAGAGGCTCAATGCGTTGGTCCTCACATTTCTTAATCAGCAACTCACACGTTGGGTGGAAGTCTGTGTGAGGATGGAAGGATACATTAGTATATCTTCGTTCCCTGAATGGGCTAAGGTACGAATCATTACTTCAACTTGCGAATCATTCTCATTTCGTCTGGTGCTCCGTCAGTTGAGTACTGATGCGGGTTCAAAGGAAGAGATGCAGAAATTGGCCCAAGTACTTAACAGATTGGAGAGGAATTGGTCATTTTTTTCAAGATTTCGGGAGGGGTGCGAGTTCGCGAATGATTCGGTTGCACTTTGGCGCTACCTTGTAGCAGTGGACTCAGAGTCATACACCCCGGGCTTGGCTCAGTCGCACCAGAAGCTTCGTTTGGTATTCGTCAAACTCGGACGGCGTTCCGAGGCACTCGCTGTGATCAAAGAAAGTGTCGAACTCTGGCTGGCTGGCGTCCATCCGACATCATACACCCCACCTCTGGCTGCATCACTACGGGATCTCGAAATTACGCTCAGCAATCTTGGAAAGCATTCGGAGGCTCTCCCAGTGATTGAGGAAAGCGTCAAACTCTGCCGCGATCTAGTTTTCGTTGATCGGATATCGCACACCCCGACTCTGGCGTTGTCGCTCCGGAGACTCAGTGTTTCACTCACTAACCTTGGACGGGGTTCCGAGGCATTACCAGTGATGGAAGAAAGCTTCAAACTTTGGCGCGAACTAGTTACCGTTAATTCAACATCACACACACCGAATTTGGCACACTCACTCTACTACTTTGGCATATCATTCCACAGCCTTGGTCGCCATGCCGAAGCCCTACCTTTAGCTGAGGAATCCGTTTCTATTTGGCGTTCGCTGTTCGCCAACTACCCTAAGTCATATGCCTCCAATTTATCCAAGGCGTTGAACTTTTTATCCGCCATCTTTTCATCCCTGGGGCGCTATGCAGAAGCACTTGACTCGGGTGAAGAGTCATTATCATTCTATCAGGAACTCCATGTCGAATACCCCGACGCCTATGTAGGAGAGCTTCAGCGGTCATATTCTCGCATTGCTCGTGCATTGGAGGGTCTTGGAAGACTTGAGGAACTGGCAGCTGTATCCGCTCTCATGGGAAAATTACCACGAAGAGAAAGCGCATAAACTTATGCATCCACACCCAGCATGCCACATCCCATCAGACACCCTACACCAATGACCACAGACTCGATTAAAAGTCCACGCCGCCAGAGTTCGCTTTATCAACTACGTTGTATTCCCGCTGCTGAGTATCCGAGAACACAACGTGCTTGCCCTAGTGGGGACCCATTGGAGCACGGAGATATACAGCCAGGAAGTCCTGAACCCATTCGCAGAGATTAGACCTTGGTGTCGGTGTTTCCGTTTGGTGACTGATGGCGAACGGGACGTGTTCAATTATCTTGTCGTGTTGGATAATTAGCTACTGTGGAAATGATCTAGCTAACCTCTTTTGTTGAGCCAACTGGCAGGCCAGGCCATGGTTTCATGTCGAGTTTGCGCCTCACTCTCATACAGGAATTGCACAACCGAACATCATGCTCAGACCGATCGCTTCGTCGATTGCAATTCCAACTCTTGTGTCCAACCAACCCCCAACACACGCCCCTCTGCGGCCCTTTGTAAATAGGCTTCGTTTGACTGCCCAATGTGTTATGAAGATGTGGATATCGTTTCGTTGGGATTTAATCGAGGTACGAGATTAAATGAGACTTGTGTGTTACCGGTTATTCGCACTCACCTTCGTTATCTTTCTTTACTCCTATTTACAATTACTGGATCCTCGGTTGTTTGCATGCCTTTCTCGCGATCGCTGCGCTGTAACCGCTGAACGCCTCGATTCATTGCGTGAATGTATTGTCCAATGTCTTTACGTCCAAATAGGAAATATCTCAATGAAAGCAAGCGCTTGACACGGAAGGAAAGCCCGCTACCAGCCTACTTGATTTGGTCGTCCTTGTCATTTCCATTTCACTCTTTACCGACTCTGACTCCACGGTTCGAATCAAAAGAGATGCATGTATGGTGCAGCAACAGTGACAGATGTCATTAATCAGCCATGGACGCTAAATTGTTACTTCAACTTGAAATTCATGACTTCCTCGTGTCACTTGCAAGTCTCCGTACCATTCCCCCTTGACTCCAAGTGGCGACAGACACAACTTTCGCCGTCACTTGTAATATATCGTCCTCATTGAGAATTTTTCCCCTCACCCCTAAATGTCTATTCGGTCCCGACCTGGTAATCTGTCGATTATATAAGCTTATCCTTTGGCCCCAATGTCGTCCCTCTTATGTCCAAGCATTGGATCGGGGATACATTTTCGTGGCATTGTACGCTCTGAACCTAGATAACAATACTGTAAATCCGGGCGGGCGCTAGGGTGTCTAGGGAGGGCGTGAGAAGTGTTTACTTAAGTCACCATCTAGAACCACATCTTACTGTAACGCAATGTGCTGAAGAATGCAGTCCTCAGTGCCGGCATCTTTCCTCTCACAAAGCAAACATTGCCACCATTCCCTGGCCACTGCACACGATGCTCTGGCGGCGGAGAGCTCCTGCCCCTCAAGAACTCTCCATTCTATCGTCGTGTTGTGGGGTATGTTAAGGTGAAGGCCTTTACGACAGTGCTCTACCTGCTTGCAGCATGGAACATCATGAGTGATAGGAGATGAAGGACACGCAATTTACGCACAGCACCCATTGGTTGAGACACCCTGGCTCCGCAACCAGCTTGAACACAGGTAATGCATTCAACCCATATATCTTCTTCCACAAGTTGTGCAAAAGTCATAGTATCGGGGTCGTGCCCAGCTGAGATAATGATATTTCTCATCACAGATGACCCGGACTCATCCCATTGCCATTTACCACGATCAAGAGGTATTGAAAGACGAGGATATCTGGTGATACTCCAATCCCACATTCTCACAAAAAGGGTTCGGGCCAGTTCCAACGTTTCTTGAGTGGTTGACGATCTGAACTCTTCAGGGACTAATTTCAGTAGCTCCATCTTGGAAATCCTTGAGTGAGTGTTGGCAATGTCCTCGAAGCGGAGTGCCAGAGGCTCGAGGATCATGTCAAAGACCTCGGAATAATCAGTAAGATCTTCAATGTCATATAAGTTAGGCTTCAAAATGTCAAACAGAGCATCCTTTGAAGGTATAGGATTAGCACCAAGTTGAGCCAACGTCAAGTAGACCTAACCTACCTTGACAGCAGGGATCCTCCAAATCTCCGCAGGGATGGGCCAAATCTCATCACCTGGGTCACGGCACTCATACCAGGATCGATACCCTGCGACAATGAGGTCCCTTGCTTTGTAAGGAAACATTTCCAGGTAATTTTTCTCGCAATGTTCGATCGTCCTGATGGCATGTTTTTTCATCCCCGCCCATTCTGCAGCGAACAATTTCGGTCAGCCAGCGATCAGGGTCACGGATGGCTCACCCTTATCAGTCAAGGGTTTAGACAGCCCGAGTCCTGTGAATCCGCTGTCGATTGCGAGGTCAATGAGTCCAATGGAATATCCAATCCCCTCTAATCTCGACTTTACACTAGGCAAGTCCAACAGTTAGTTACAGGGAACAACATCTACAAAATGAGGACCCACGCTTCCTCGCGCTCACAGCGAAGAGCATATAATTCAGCTTGGTGATCAGAAATGCGCTTTTTGGTCCATTCTGTACACAGCCTTGCATGCTACCGTCCCCCAAAAATCTCATAATCCAAGTAAGAGATGAAAATGAAATCGGCAAATACCTCTTGCAATGCCTTCTTTTTTTGTTTTTGGGCTGCAACGTATGCATCCCATTCCGCATCGGAGAATTCCTGTGCCTTCCACTCCAAGGCTTCAAGCTCGCTGACAGGACAAGTGTCCCGGCAATCTCTTCTCTGATCGCGACCCCCAGAACCTTATATACGACATAATCGGAGAGGTGTTATTATGCATAGTAGATCCTCACTTACCGGAAAGCCTTGCTTGGTAAACAATAAGATCGTGTTTCGGGTGCCCGCGAATGCTTACCCAAGGTATGGGTAGGTGGCAGTACTTCGAATCAAGCCTGTGACCGTTGGGCGTTAGAAACCACTGTTAGAGGAGTCGGTCTTCACACACGTCTCGCTCTGACACCTAAGACACCATCGTTTTCGCAGGTACCAGTTGACAGCCGAACGCGTAGGGGTCCCGCAGTTCTGCAGAATTAAATAATACGAAACCAGGGGAGAAATATTTGAGATGGGATTCTTATACCTGGCAGTGAGATCCGAAGCCCAGAAGGGCATACTTCTGTTCCGCAAGGTCAGGGTGGATCGGGGGCAAATCCGGTTCACACTTCTCCCGAGCCGCTTTCCACACACCGGCAGCGCTCGACCCCAGGAGGGATCGTGCAAAGATTTTCGCAGACCGCGCAACGTGAAGAAGATCACGAGGGTCGAGGTGAGAGCAAATCTGTGATGACGATAATATATGTTTTCAGCAATGTGTTCAGGATGCCTTACGGATTGATAACATACCTCAAGAACGATCTCAACTGGCGCCTTCTCCATAAGCGGCTGCAGCTGCCCGCGATTGCTCTGCCCAGGAGTACTTCCTCCACCCGTTGCGCCTTGTTTTTTCGATCGGGTCCTTTTTGGCTTCTTCGCGCTGGGGACTGAGGACCAAGGTTCCACCAGAATGCACGATGAATTCAATCTTTCCCCTCCTGTTAAACGGAGATTGCTTACCGCCCTCATCTTCTACGTATTTCACGGGCCGAGTGCGTTTGCGAAGTTCCCTTCTCGCTGGAAGGAAAAATTGTTACAGCAGGGGGGTCTTAGTCAACGAAAGATTTGAAACAAAACGACCCACAGCCCCCAATTGTTTGTACTTCAACCACAGTCCACGAGTAATATAATGGACGAATGGGTGTTTGAATCGGTTTCTGGCAAGGTTCTACACTCACGACCATTGTTTGATTCTTGACTCCCGCCTTCAGCGGACGATGAAATAATTCAATTTGACGCGATTTCAACCACGCCATCAGATTGTGTACAACCCATGAGCCATGCAGATTAACCGACGCCCAACCATTGCGACGCACCTTTAACGCTGAAGTCCGCAGTAATTTTTTTTGCCATGGCAGCACTAGTAGAAGCTACTGGTACAAAGCTATTAAGGGGATGCCAACCAGGTTGGGTCTCAGAAGGAGCAAGGACTCCTTCAAGTCGCGTCGTCAATACATTTCTTCGGTACCGAGGTCTTGATCACACTCTCTACCACAAATGGGCGTGTCGCCGGAAAACGCACCGGTGCGTGGAATCCGCCCTAGTAAGCCGTAAGCGCCTGAACGTCATGGCGCTCGTGATAACGGTTTTTTATTTTATCAAGCCAGCGTAGAGAAATATCTTGAGGCACCTGCGAACGTGTCGGGAATGCCCGGACATATGCCAGCACCACTGCTAGCTCCCGAGATGTCCGTCTAATTATGAAGTTATAGAGGCTGGAGTCCTACCTACCCGAGATGAGAAACGAGTGTGACGTCAGGCGCTTGGCGTCCGCCATAGCGGACATTAAATCGAAAGGATATTCTGGCATGAGACTTATGATTCCGAAATTTCTGGACAAGTTCTCTTGTATCACTGCGTTTAGGGGAAGATTATTCGTAGCCGAATAGTACAGGAATATTCGTGATATTCTCTGTTGTATTGCACGCTTACTGATTGCAGAATAAGTCAGGAATACTTCTAAAAACCCCGCATGCTTTGACAGAGAATAGCACAGTGATTGCACTGACCGGATTTAGGGGGCAACAGCCACGTCTGGCAGTAACCGTGACTGAATATTTCTCTGAATATCACAGACTCGGAATCAGAGTCCGAAACAAATAAATCATCGGGCTTTTGAATCCAAACCCGACATTAATATTAATTATTCAATATTATTATTCCCACGTCAAGCTGCTTGCCCATATTGCGCACCCCCCATTGGAGGCTAAAATACACAGAAGAACGATGAATACATCGAACAGTAGTACTACTGGCCCTGAAGGAAATGACCTCGATGTCCCATCCACCTCACCCTCCCTAATGGCCAGAACCAACTCCAATCCTCAGCTCAATCTGTACGGACATGCAACCAGTACCAGCACATCTGGCACATATGGGCCCCAGCCCCCCTACACCACATTGTCACCGCTTCCATGGACAGGATATGGACTAAATGCTGGTGGGTGTTAGTTAACAGACAAAAAGATGTTAAAAATCCTTACTGAACGCATTTTAGGTATCCTGAACACTGCAGTGGCAAACCCAAATCAAAATCCTAGAGGGCCAACCTATGGCCAGTGTTATGGAAATGGGAATTTCCCATTTCTAGCCTCTTATGGGCCCTGTGTACTATAATATCACGTGACATGTAAATAGTAACAACTGTCAGGGCACACCCACCTGACCCGGCTCCACCCACCCTCACCCAGTATCCCGCTCACCTCTATTCCTCACCCTTCATCACGGTTCCTCATTTCTTGTTCTTCTTTCTGTCCTTTTGTTCTTTTGTTCTTTTGTTCTTTCTTCTATCTTTATCTACATGGACGACCTTTCCTGTGAGGCCCCGGCCCATGTCTATATTCCGCCCACAACATCAGTTTGATGTTGTGTTGTGTAATATAGACATGGGCCGGGGCCTCACATTTCCCCATATCTATGTATTACTGACCTGCCCACGACATGCGCACGACACACCCAGCCCCAGATGACCTGGATGGCCTCACAGTGCAACCCAGCACATGCCCTCAGGATCCCCCACGGGGACACCTGGATGACTGCAGCTGTATGCAGGGTGACGTGGCAAACCTCATGTGACCCAAGCCGCATGTACATAAAGGTACCTGGGGTGGGAACCGAAGAAGTAACCTTCTTCTCACAGTTCCCACCTCAGGTAAGTAGCATAGCTTCCCTTTTCAATAACAACTCACAATTCCCACTTCAGTCTGAGTGGCCAGGGACCATCGTCCCGGACCGGGCCTGTCAGTACACACACCCACTCCACACCCCATGACGGCCTCAGCACTGGGCATTACACCCAGGCCCCCTCGATCCTGGATGCGTCGCTGACAGCAGAAGAAGGTTTTAACCTTATCTCCCCCACCTCCCCCATCTCCCCAGCCATGGTGTCAGAAGAACAGTATGACGACCTGCTGGCCCGCTTCCAGGAGCTCCAAGCCATTGTGGAGAGCCAAGCCTGCAACCACCCCCCACCTGCACCTGCACCCGCACCTGCACCCACACCCATGCCTGTACCCATGCCCAAACCACCGAAGGTCGCTCCCCCCACTCCCTTCTCGGGAGCCAGCGAAGACCCCGACTGTTTCAAAGCCGAGTGTGGGATCTACTTCCATGTCCATGCAGCTGAGTTCCCTACCAAGCTATCCCAGATCCTCTTTGTCCTCTCCTACATGAAGGGAGGACCTGCAGGGGTGTGGGTGACACAATGGACAATCACCCTGTTAACAGCTGGCTCCCCCACCATTACCATGGATGAGTTCAACATGGAACTCAACACCATGTTCCAGGACCTGAACCGGGAGGCCACAGCCCAGCAGAAGTTGGAAGTCATCTGCCAAGGGACTGACTCCATGGATAAGGTCATCCAGGAGTTCGAGATATTGGGACCCACCTCGAGGCTAGGTGATGTCGGGCTGGTCGACTGATTCGAGCAAGCAATTAACTCCCGGCTCAGGGAGAGCATATACTGCCTCCACCCCATGCCCACCACTTGGGCTGAGTGGAAGTGCGAAGCCATGCTTCTGGACAACCAGTGGCGACGTTTCCAAGCCACCCAACCATGCACACCCCCACCCAGACCCCTGCTTCTGCCAGCTCGACCTCCACTGACCACAACCCCATCCCAGATGTGACCCGCACAGACCCCCCATGACCTGCTCCCACACCTCCGTCCCCCACTCCAGCAGCCCATCCTATGTCAGGGACAGGCCCCCAGCTGATGGATCTCAACAGGTTGAGGACTGACCAGAGGTGGTGCTACAACTGTAACACCACAGGGCATCTCGCATGAGAATGCCCACACCCCAGGGTCAGCTGAGTATGACATCTCCACCCAGAAGACCTAAGAATGCTGATGGAAGGGCTGAAGAGACAGCTGACTGAAGGGACAGAGATGGTGGATGTTATGGAAATGGACTAGAATCTTATGGTCCATGGCTGCAAGCAAGGGGACCCAGGGTCACCTCCATTTCCTCCTTTATTTCATTGCCAAACCCCATGCCAAGCTTTCCCACTGGGTTTTGGTGCTGGCTGGGGGATTTGTTGAGTTTCAAGGGACTTCCCTTGACCATTGTGACTTTTATATTAGATAGTTAGAAGTCATATGACATGTAAGGCAGATGCTGGAAATGTTCTCCTTATCAAATATACAATCTCAGAGTATCACCCAGTGATTGTAACTGTCACCCCAGTGTGCCACCACCTGTAAACCTTCCCTGTAACATCTGACTTGGTCCATATCGATGTCTACATCGATGTTCTTTGTTGGAATACGAGTCACATGATTAGATTGAACCGGAATATCCGAGAATATTCTATAGGTTACTAGGCGCCTGCATAAGCACTGAGCATGGAAGAGCCTGGAATGTTATTCAGGAGTATAAATATGGGTGCTTTAGCACCGTATGTTCTTTAGTTAGTTACAGTTTCTTTTCTTCTTTCTATATTACATCTGGGTTGCGAGTGAACCGCTGAAGCAGGTTACCATATTTGGAACACCGCATTTACAACATTCTTACAATCCATGAGGAAACCTCAACGACCCGGTGAGTGCTCAGACACTGGACCTCGCTCTTCCTGCTCCCACCCCCACACTGGGTGGTTGAGCTCCCATTCCTACCCTTCCTGTAGGACCCGGTAGGGTCCTACAACCCCTCCTCCCTTCTTGGGAGGGAGAAGTGACTCAGGCAACCCCAGGATGCTTGGCCATGTACCCATGGGCCCAAATTCCCACAGTCACTCATTACCGTGTGCTAGTCAACCAACCCGCTTGCCCCAACAATTCCCTCTACTGGTACACTCCCCTGAGTGCCAAGTAACCGATAGTAGACCACTGGGCTGCTCCCTCAAGGAGTGCCAAGTCACTGCTAGCCAACTGTTAGGTGGCTCCTTCAAGGAGCCCCCATTATACCTGCTGCCAGTACGCTCCTTGGAGCGCCAAGTTGCTGCTGGCCAACTGTTAGGTGGCTCCCTCAAGGAGCCCCCATTATACCCGCTACCAGTACACTCCTTGGAGTGCCAAGTTACCGTTAGTACACCTGGCCTCAGATCTCCTCCTGCTCTCCCTTCAATGGCTATGCAGCCACCTCCATCTGTGAGCAGAACGGTTCAGGTTGGGTTCCCCAGAACCCATTCCTGTAACAGTGGAGGGGGAATCAGAAGCAGAACCTCAGAGGGATTTTCAGGCAGGTGACTGGTAAGGGATGTGTCCTGGCCGCCTGTAGAAGATAGCTCATGTAAATACCGCAGCGCACATAAGCCAATGCCAATGCCAAAGTTTCATTGAGTCATCGCAAAGAAAAAGAGGAGAAACGCATCCTCCACCCATGAGAATGAGAAGACCCCAAGGGCAGTAACGCCTGAGGTAGCGGTCTCCCCCCCAGCCATTTATGTCCTTTCCAAGCAGTCCCCTAGATCCCTCAACCTCACAGTGAAACTGACCGCCCTAACCTCCCTCGCATCAGTATCTGTATCAGCCCTCCTGGACTCAGGGGCCACTGGGAACTTCGTAAGCCCTGAGTTCATCCAGAAGCACAACCTAGAGACAACCTGTCAGGGCCTGGCCTCTGTCTGGGGGCGGCCCTACCTCAGAACTGGACACTTGCGGTGTCCCAGGCAGCCAAGTGCTGGATCCTACCCCAAGCTCCTCAAACTCACTAAGTGGGGATTGAGTTGTCATGTATTATGGAAGGTAGCTACAACTTGCCTAAGCAGGGATTGAGTTGAGAAGAAGGGTGAGTTTCCCTATTCCCCGCTTGGCTACTATAAAAGGGAAATGTACCATACAGTTTGTAATGTGACTAAGGGTAGGAGCCGAGCACGTTCCCGCGATGTGGAAAAGGTGTCACATGGGTTAAGGTGAGTTGCTTGGCTGTAGTTGCGAAAGGTGTGTGGAGATGGGAGGATGAGGGAAGTGGGGGGGGGGGGTCAGGGAAGGTGGTTCTGGGGTTGTATGGTCAGGTGTGGTTGCCCTGACACAACCCCCTCTCCCAGCCCATTCCTGTCCATAATGTCGATGGAACCTGTCATATCCATACAATCCCGACCTCCACTCCGGGCTCCCGGAACTCTGAACCTGACTTCCGGAGTCCTACTTCCCTTCCGTCACCTCCTCCTTGCCAACTCCCAAGAGGTTATCCCACCTCCAGCTCTGACACCACCTTCAGTCCGACTCCAGGACATTCCGGGTCTGACCCCAACCTCAACACCTTCCAGACGAGTATGCAAAACCTATGCTTCCGACTCCGGACCTCCACTCTGGAATCCCGTTCACATCTCCATCTCTGGAACCTCCGGTCTTAGCTCTGACCTCGGACTTTGACCCCACCTCTGCTTATACCCATTGTATTGGTTAGCTCATTCCATTTAATTACGTTTGCCAATATTCCAGAGTTTAACTTCCAAGTTTGGACTTTCCAGACTTACCTCAGACCTTGCAACTATTGCATTGTCCTATTCAATTCCGCTATTCTCCCTCATTCCTATTTGGGCTGCTGCTTCCTTTCTATTCAGTCAGCTAGCCATTCCCCACTCCCAACCTCCTTCCTTCCTCCTTGGGCCTTGGCCCTTCATTCCTCCTTTGAGAAACACCATTGAGTCAAACCCTTGACCCTTGGTGTTGTTCCTCTTTCCATCTCCCTTTGTCTCCTTTCGTCCTACCCTTGCTCCTTTTGATTCTGGACCCCTCCTTATATACAATGTACATAGTAACTTGTAACCTCAGTCCGAAATCGACCTGAAATCCCCCCAAGAGACTTTCCCTCTGCTAGATCCGAAATTAGGGACCCCCAGGACAACCAGCAATGGCACAGCACTCCGCCTGAGTCGCTGAGGCCGAGGTCCTTCCATGCTAAGTCTCCAATACCATTCCAGAGTCGTCCGAATCTGCACATTCTAACAGAACCCCAAACAAGAATGGAGCTATAACTGAGGAGCTAGAAGCCCTCTTGGCCTTCAGGTGACACACAGAGCAGGCACGCTTCGCAGTTGCAAATCTCGGGCAACAGTCCCTCATCATAGGACACTTGTGGCTGCTGCACCACAACCCAGAGGTGGACTGGGCACAACAGAAGGTCATCATGTCCCGCTGCCCATCCTCCTGCAGACAGCCATGAGTACAAGATGACCAGGACCCTGTACTGGAGCCTGGGGATGGGATCTATGCTGCGATCATTTCCCCAAGCTGGGGCCATGACCTGAGAGCCACCATGACCCCCTTGCAGCAGATGGCCCAGGAGGCCCGTGACCTGGAGGCTGAGCCTGCATTGTTCGAGATGCTAGTACCAGAGCACTACCAGGATTTCTGGGATGTGTTCTCCAAAGAAGCCTTTGACCAGCTGCCCCCCTGGAAGCCCTGGGACCATGCTATAGACCTGGTACTGGATGCCAAACTGCCCAGGGGAAAGACCTTCCCACACTCATGCCCAGAGCAGAAGGAGCTGGACAAGTTCCTATGCGAGAACCTACAGAATGGGTGCATACGGCCATCCAAATCCCCTATGGGAGCACCAGTCTTCTTCGTCAAGAAGAAGGACAGGTCACTACACCTGGTCCAGGACTACAGGAAGCTGAATGAGATCACAGTGAAGAACTCGTACCCACTCCCCCTCATCTCGGACATTGCAAGAGGGCTCGTGGCTCTCTATGCTGACTAAGCTCGTGGGGCCAAACTCTCCCTAAACCTCTACTTTCTTGACTATACTCTGCTTATCTCGATCCTTAACTCCGTGGTGAGTTCTCTGGGATTTCCGCAAGGTCCGGGCTCAACTAATCTACTACCCACTCGTTGTGGGCTAGACAGTTGCCCTTATTCCTACTGTTGGAATTCCACACACTCACACCCACTCTAGCGTGTCCTAGCACCTTAGAGAAAATTGGGGGAGGGGAGAACTTCTTTTTAAAATCCGGTATGTACAGGATTATATCTAATAATTATTTTTAGAAATAATAGATGGGGAATATTGGTACCATATGGCACCTGGATACCTTATTAGGCGAAATAATAGAAAAGGGTAACAGTATCAATAAAAGATTATTGATCAATAACTGAAATGATGCAAAAATATGAAAATATAAGGAAATAAGCGATTTCTCAACGGATTTATGGAATTAAAGACCAAAATTGGAAATGAAGCCGGAGATAACTCTCACGCAGCCAATGAGCATTTTCACCTATTTATTAGACGCCGTGGGAACGAGTGAGGCTGGAATTCTGGGTTGCCGCTTGAGATTCCCATGCCCGCACATGCCTGTGACTAACTTGCCCAACATGGAACTCCGTCAATTCTCCACCGATTGGGACGTTTTTGATACCGTCGGAATCGTACGAATTGGCACTATTTTTAGGTATCAAATTCGTACCAAGTCATCGCGTGAATAGAAGTGGTTTTCTAATCATGGAAGCGGGTATCTGAGCCGGCTCTGCACATGGGCAATTGTCCCACCTACAATGTCCTCACCCGCCTCCACAATGCCAAGTACTTCTCAGCCTTAGACCTACACTGGGGGTTCAACAATGTCCGGATCAAGGATGGAGACGAGTGGAAGGCAGCGTTCATGACCAACTGGGGGCTGTTCAAGCCCATGGTGATGTTCTTCGGCCTGTGTAACTCCCCGGCAACCTTCCAGACCATGATGAACGACATCCTGAGGGATTTCATTGACTGGGAGGTTGTCATTTGTTACATGGATGATATCCTGATCTTCACAGCCACCCTGGAGGGACATCGAAGGGTCGTCCGAGAAGTCCTAGAGATGCTGAGGAGAAGGAGGCTCTTCCTTAAGCCAGAAAAGTGTAAGTTCGAGCAAACCTGGATCAAGTACCTTGGTCTCATTATCTTGGAGGGTAACATCATGATGGACCCGGTGAAGATCCAGGGAGTCCTCAACTGGCCGCCCCCAACCAAGGTGAAGGAGGTACAATCCTTCCTAGGATTCATAAACTTCTATTGCCGGTTCATCAGAGACTTCTCTGAGAAGGTGCACCCCCTTCACAGGCTGACCCAGAAGACCCAAACCTGGAACTGTGGCCCAGGTGAAGACAATGCCTTCTGCGCCCTCAAGGAAGCTGTCACCACAGCCCCTGTCCTCTCTTTCCCCACTGACCACAGCCACTTCAGGCTTGAGTGTGATGCATCCAACTTTGCAACCGGTGCGGTCCTCTCCCAACTCCAACTGGATGGAGAATTCCACCCAGTAGCATTCATGTCCAAAAGTTTCATGGACGTAGAGTGCAACTACAAAGTGTATGATAAGGAGATGCTTGCAATCGTCCGAGCCCTTGAGGAATGGCAACACTTTGTGGAAGGTGCTGAGGAGAAAGTTGAGATCTACACTGACCACCATAACCTGGGCTACTTCTGGATGGCCCAGAGGCTGAATCACCATCAGGCCCAATGGTCCCTTTTCCTCTCCCGCTTCCATTTCACCCTTGTCCACAGCCCAGGGAAGCTCATGGGGAATCTGGACGCACTCTCCCACCATGCTGACCACCTGAAGGGAAGGGACGACAACGAGGGGCTGATGCTCCTCCAACTGGCCTGGTTCAAGGCTCGTGCGACAGAAGCAGTCTCAGTGGAAGGTGAGGAGGTGGATATTCTAGAGAGGATATGACGAGCGAAGGATCATGATGAGCGGGTGGTGAAGGCCATGAGGGAATTAGGAGAAGGGATGTTGAGGTCAGACGAGTGGGAGAGACAGGGAGAGTTGGTCCTCTCCTGAGGCAGGGTGTACATTCCAAGACCCACAACTCCACCATGATCTGGTACAGCTACACCACGACGTGCAGGCGACAGGACATCCAGGGCGATGGAAAACCCTGGAGCTCATCTCCTGCGACTACTGGTGGCCTTGGATGGCAGAATATGTCGGGCAATACATATGTGGATGCGTGTCAGGGCACACACCCTGACTAGCCTGGACCCGGACCCACGTCCGGACCTGCTTCCACCCACTGTGCTTCCCGCATGCACGCACGCTCCGCACGCCGCATGCTCCGGACCCGGTTTCCACCCCTTCATGTGACTTCCGGGTATCCCCGGAAGTTTTGCTGATATTGTGGCCACTGTGGGAAGATGAGAAGTTAGCTTCCTTCTCATCTCCTTACCCACAGTAGGCAAGTGTACATACTTGCCTCTTTATCTATTCATCTCCTTACCCACAGTAGGTTGTGCCCTGGATAGGGCTGGTTACACCTCAGGGCTGTGGACCATAGGGGAGGGTCATGGGGACCCGGGAGTCGTCCCCTGACAATGCGACACCTGTAACCGCATCAAATCCTTCCCCACATGGAAGGTTGGGAAGCTCACCCCAAATAAAGTCCCTGCAGGTGATCTCAGTAGACATGGTGGGAGAGCTCCCAGAGTCGAAAGGTTATAATGCCATCCTAGTTGTAGTGGACCATCTGTCCAAACATATCCACATGATCCCCACTGTGATGTCTGTGGACTTGGCTGGTATTGCCTGGCTCTTCCTGGAGCATGTCTGGAAGCACCATGGGCTCCTGGAGGAGATCCTCAGTGACAGAGGGAGTGCCTTCGTCTTGCACTTCTTGAAAGAACTCGCAGATCTCCTGGGGGTCAAGCTAACCCCCTCAACGCCCTACCACCCCCAGACTGACGGACAGACAGAGCAGGTCAACCAGGAAATTGAAGCCTATCTCCGGGTGTTTGTCAACCACTGCCAGGATGACTGGGTGGACTGGCTCCCACTGGCAGAATTCGCCTACAACAACTGCGTCCACTTGTCCACCCATCGAACCCCCCTCGAGCTTGACACCAGGCAGCATCCCAGGATGGGGATGGAGCCCACACATACATCCGAGGTAGAAGCTGCCAACGCCTTCTCATCCAGGATGATGAAGATGCAGGAAGAGGTGAAGGCAGCTCTGGAGCATGCAGCAGACGAGATGGCCCGCTACTATGACCAGGGTCGAGAGACAGCCCCCAAGTACCAGGAGGGTGACCGAGTCTGGCTCAGCACCCAAAACTATACAACTGACCGCCTGACCAAGAAGCTAGACCATAAGTGGCTAGGCCCCTTCAAGGTCATCAAAGTCATCTCCCTGGCTGCTGTCAAGCTCCAGCTCACCGCATGGCAAAAGGGAGTACACCCAGTCGTATCCGTGATGAACGTAAGACCCTACCGCCCAGATGAGATTGCAGAGCGACCCCCCAACCCCTGCCTGGGCCCAGAACTCGTAGATGGAGAGGAGGAATATGAAGTAGAGAAAATACTGGACTCCAAGTGGTTATGCTGGAAGCTCTGGTATTTAGTAAAGTTCACAGGCTGGCCAAACTCAGAGAATGAATGGCTCCCTCGAGACCAACTAATCCATGCCCCTGACCGGATCGAGGAGTTCCACCAAACACACCCCCATGCCCCAGGAAGGGAGAGAACGAACCCCCTGGCCACTTCGAGGCAAAGTGGCTTAAGGAGGGGGTGATGTCAGGGCACACCCGCCTGACCCGGCTCCACCTGCCCTCACCTGCCCTCACCCAGTATCCTGCTCACCTCTATTCCTCACCCTTCATCACGGTTCCTCATTTCTTGTTCTTCTTTCTGTCCTTTCATTCTTTGTTCTATCTTTATCTACATGGATGACCATTCCCCATATCTATGTATTACTGACCCGCCCATGATGTGCACATGACACGCCCAGCCCCGGATGACCCGGATGGCCTCATGGTGCAACCCAGCATGTGCATGTGCAGCACACACCCTCGGGATCCCCCATGGGGACACCCAGATGACTGCAGCTGTATGCGGGGTGACATGGTAAACCTCATGTGTGTCAGAGACCAGAATCGAGACAAGGGAAGAGTCTCCGTGACAGAGGGCTTTGGCCTCAGCGACTTATGCCAAGAGCGCTGTGCCTAGTGACACATCTGTGCCCTAACTTACTGACTGGCAATCAGAACCGAAGGGGGGTAACTCTAGTTGATTTTATTACTGGAGTGTAACCTATGTACAAGTTGGATAT
This sequence comes from Cantharellus anzutake, assembly GCF_015039405.1. NCBI lineage: Eukaryota > Fungi > Basidiomycota > Agaricomycetes > Cantharellales > Hydnaceae > Cantharellus > Cantharellus anzutake. The sequence continues at coordinate 24,466 of NW_024067114.1, forward strand.
ATATATGGTTACAGCGAAGACGGGTCCGCAATTGGCAGAGCCAAATGGAGCAGAGCTAACGGGGTTAAACATTAGCCGACTGAATATTACTGACGAGTTGGGTTGCAGGGTTAGCGGAAAGGCAGGCGATAACCCAGAAACAGAAAGGAGGGATAGGCCCGAAGGTGGGCTCTGCAGGGCAGGTGAGTGTATTGCCCAGCGGAGACGGGAGTGCGCTAGCGGACGTCAGAGCTGTCCGGAAGTCTTCAGGGCTCTGTACTTAGGGAGGCATAGGTAATAAATTGAAATGAGGGGGTGGTGACCATCAAGGGGTACCGAGAGGATTGCGGAATACAGGAGCTCTGAGGTTAGTGAGGAAGGAGCGGAGTTAGACCAGAGGGATCGGAGGGACCGGAAGTCGATGGCCGGGGATGGATATGACAATGTGACCCAAGCTGCATGTACATAAAGGTACCTGGGGTGGGAACCGAAGAAGTAACCTTCTTCTCACAGTTCCCACTTCAGGTAAGTAGCATAGCTTCCCTTTTTAATAACAACTCACAGTTCCCACTTCAGTCTGAGTGGCCAGGGACCATCATCCTGGACTGGGCCTGTCAGTATGCATGCCTGCTCCACACCCTGCAACGGCCTCAGCGCCAGGCATTACACCCGGGCCCCCTCGACCCCGGACGCATCCCTGACAACAACCTATCCAACTATTACAATTGGAAAACCTGTTTGTTAAACTATCTGTTAAACTTCATGTTGCAACATCTATAACCACATCTGTAACTTCTTATGAACCCTCTTCCCCAACCTTTCCCCTTTCCTGTGCCTCGAAACGAAAATGGGTGCCTCCGGCCCCATTTTTGTAACAGCCAGAATCCACTTGGTCAGTTGTCCCAAACCATTGAGAAATCAGCACTTACATGACTGAACACATTTTAGGTAACCTGAACACTACAATGGCAAACCTGAATCAAAATTCTGGAGGACCAGCCTACAGCCAGAATCCACCTGGTCAGTCATCCCAAACACTACGATGGCAAACCCTTATCAAAATATTGGAGGGCCTCCCTATGGCCATTCACCTGGTCAGTCATCCAAACCATTGAGAAATTAGTGCATACACAATATACTTTCAGGCATGCCAATTCCCACTATGCACAACATGGCGATGCAACAGCACTACTATTCCATGGGCCAAAGTCCTGCAGGCATTGGTGGTCCAGTTAATAACTCTGTGCCATATGGAGCTACACTCACTCACTCAGCTTTTGAGAAGTTGGTCAAGGACCTTGTCCAACAGCAACTAGAAGAAAAACGGTTAGAACAAATGTGTCAGGGCCCAGCACCCAAGCCCTGACCCCACACCACCTCCTCCCCTTGTTGTTTCACTGCCCTGTGTCATATCCATACATACCCGATCCCGATCCGACTCCCAGACCCCCATCTTCACCACCTCTGGAGTCCTACCCTACCGCCGTCCGTTCCGATATTCACCTTCTGTTGTAGTACATCTACCTCTTGTTTGATTTCCTTTTTCTTTTCCTTTTATGTGTCACATGACTGCAGAGATGAACTCTATCTGTTTCTACTCTTGTATAAACATTACAGTTCATCTCAGAGGTGCCATAACCTGAGTTACAACAGGTTATGAGCCCAGAATACTGAAGGGGCTTTTGCAAATTTCGTTTTGAGGTCAAGTTTTCATCCAGCACTTCATATCTTCTTCCCCTGGTTGAAAACACACTCTATAACTGCTCTAAACAACCCCTGGAACCCCCTCTCAGCTGATATCTGCCATTGCGCCTCGAGATCTGCTTCAATCGACGCGAAACTTTTGCCACGTCGTCACTTCTTGTCGAACTCGACGCTCTCCGATTTTCGCGCCGATCGAATCACGGACTCCGCTGATATTTAACGAACGATTCTATCATCTTGCAACTGCTCTAGCTCCTCTGTTCTTCGACGGATCGCTCTGAAATTGATATTCGACGTACTTCGTATATTAATCTCGCGTTCCTCGCATTTTCGCGCCGATCGAATCACTCGTTCACCCGAAAAACGACCTTTAAAAATCGTACAGTTTTTGAAAGGGCTATAGCATCTCAGAAACTGTGCCAATCGCCTCGAAAGTGACATACGATATACTTCGTTTGCGGATCTACTATCCCTCCAACTTTCGTGCCGATTGCACCATTCCTTTATCTGGAATAAGGCAAACATATTTGAGCACAAAATTGACTCTATCGCCTCAACGTGCCATTGAATCTCTTCGAAACTTTGCGACTACGTAGCTCTCTTGACGCTCCATCATTTCTCCGAGTTTCATGTCAATCGCATCACTGGCTCCCACTTTATCACTACATTTTTCCATGTTGTCCCAACACCCAGCACCCTTCCTCCTCATCACACTACTGGCTGCAGGGATGGCTTGCCATTCTGTATGCAACATACTTTCTATGTTGCTCTCATTCCTATCCCACTTTCATGCCAAATTCACCACTTTCTTCTGTGACCATCAACACACTGGTTATACCTTTGAGGAATTTGCTGGCAATACTACTGCTAGGACACTCTCCACTGCTGCCTGCCCAGGTCCAGATGTTTGGATTGCAGACACTGGTGCTACATCCCATATGACTCCAAATCGCCACTGGTTCTTGGAGTACAACCCTTGCAAGATCCCAGTTCGTCTTGCTGACAACCATGTGATCTATGCTGCTGGTGTGGGATCAATTGTGTTTACTCCAATGAAAAATGGACAGCCCCTACGTCAACTTGTGATCACCAATGTCCTCCATGTCCCCCTCCTTGCCAACAACCTTCTCTCTGTCCTTGCTCTTACTCGTAAGAAGGACTTTGAAGTGCACATCAAGAAATCAACTATGACCTTCACCTTGAACTCCCAGTTGATCTTTCAAGCATTGGTTGGTGATGACAACTGTGCTTTGTTGGATGGATCTACAGTTGTTCAAGCCTCTGCTCTCAAAGTCTCTTCTTCACTGTCCCCTGAACTCTGGCATCGTCGTTTTTGCCACATTGGACAAGATCGTTGGAAGCAGTTGATTTCTGGAAAACTTGTGAGGGATCTTCTTGTTCATAATTCACCTCCCTCCACTCCTTTCCCCCAACTCTGTGAACCTTGCTTAGCTGGCAAACAACATCGCTCCTCATTTCCTCATGCTGCCTCTAATCGGAGAAGTCAACCACTGGAACTTGTGCACTCAGACCTTCATGGTCCAGTCTCAGTCCAGACTCCACAGGGGTGCAGGTATTGGATAAGCTTTGTTGATGACTATTCTCGATACAGAATTGTCTACTTGCTGCACAAGAAGTCAGATGCATTTCTGGCTTTCAAGGAGTTCAAGGCCTTTGCTGAGAAACAGACTGGTTTCCCACTTAAGGCACTCAGGGATGACAAAGGGGGGGAGTACATGAGCAAGGAGATGGATGATTTTCTTAAAACCCATGGAATTGCAAGGGAGCATACCACCACAGCCACCCCTCAGCAGAATGGAGTTGCTGAAAGGTCTAATCGAATATTTGATGAGGGGATCACTTCTTTGTTGAATGAGGCTCACCTTCCTGGTTCTTTCTGGGGAGATGCATTGGGAGCCTTCATCCATGTCCTGAATCGTTCTCCATCTTCAGCTGTCAAGGGGGTAACACCATATGAGGCCTGGTTTAAACACAAGCCCTCAGTCTCACATCTTCGTGTCTTTGGCTGCCAAGCTTATGCCCATGTGCAGAAAAACAAACGTAAAAGCTTTGAATCCAAGACCCAGAGATGCATCTTCATTGGTTACCCCTCAGACTTTAAAGGCTGGAAACTCTATGATCCATCCACTCAGAAAACTCTTATTTCAAGGGATGTGATCTTTGATGAACAGACAATGCCTGGAACCAAATCCACCCTTTCTGATACCTCCTATCACCCTCTACCCTTGAACCAAGTGCCAGAGTCAGGGGGAGACAAGTCAACTGCCAATCACTTCACTCCCTTCCTTGATGACATTTCCAACACATTGACTTCTGCCACTGATTCAAATCCACTGCCTTACCATCCTCCTTATCCCTCTCCTTCTCCCACTCCCACTCCCAATCCTTCATCTCCATCACCTCCTCCTTCTGGTGCTCCATCTTCCTCATCTGGCCCTACCAATCTTCGCAGGACTACTCGCTCCAATGCTGGCAAGCCACCTGGTGAGTGGTGGAAGGTTAAGCTTCCTCCACCTGCCAGCAAATGGGAAGCCAGAGAGCCTACACCTGATGTTGAATCCCACTCTGAATCTGAGGATCTCAATGAGGAATCAGAGGATGAACTTGCAATGTCAGTTGGCTTGGTCAAGTACCAGTCCAAGGTGTTGTCAATGGAAGCAATGGTAGAATGGGCTTTTAGGACTTCTCCAGCTGAGCCTAGGTCAATGAAGGAGGCTCAGAAAAGAGATGATTGGGACTTATGGTATGAGGCTGCCCTGAAGGAGTACACTCAAATGTTGTCACACAACACTTGGGAGTTGGTTCCCCTGCCAAAGGGAAGGAAACCTGTTGGGTCTAAGTGGGTCTTCAAGATCAAGGAGAATGCAGATGGTTCTATCGAGAGGTATAAGGCTAGGATTGTTGCCCAAGGATTCTCCCAAAAACCCCATCTTGATTACACTGAAACATTTGCCCCAGTCACCAAATTTGCTTCCCTCAGAACCATCCTTGCCATTGCTGCCATAGAAGACTTGGAACTCCACCACATGGATGTGTCTTCAGCCTTTCTCAATGGTGACCTCCAAGAAGACATCTATATGGTCCAGCCTGAAGGATTTGTGGAGCCAGGCAAGGAACACATGGTATGCCACTTGAAGAAGTCACTCTATGGTCTCAAGCAAAGTCCTAGGCAATGGTACCAGAAGTTGCATGAAACTTTCTTGGATTTGGGATTCAAAAGATGTCCAAGTGATAATTCTATCTGGGTTTGGGCCAAGGATAAGGTCAAGGTTATCATTCCTGTCTATGTTGATGATCTCACACTTGCATGCAATAACTTGGATGCTCTCACTGAGCTCAAGTCCAAATTGCAATCCAAGTTTGAAATGAGAGATCTGGGGGAGCTCAAGTACATTCTAGGCCTTGAAGTTCATAGGAATTGCCCTAGCTGCAAGATCTGGCTCTCCCAACACAAACATACCCTTGACATCCTCCATCGCTTCCATCATGAACACTCTAGGCCAGTTTCTACCCCTCTTGACCCTTCCATTTCCCTTTCCAAAGTTGAATCCATGTCCCAAGAGGAGAAGGAGTATATGGCTGGTGTACCATACTTGAGTGCTGTTGGAAGCCTCATGTATTTGGCTATTGGGACAAGGCCTGACATTGCTTATGCAGTTGGGCTGCTAAGTCGCTTCAACTCTTGTCCAGCCAAGGTCCACTGGAAGGCCATCCAAAGGGTATTCCAATATCTCAAAGGTAGTTCAGATTTCTGCCTTGAGTTTGGTCCATCCACTGTAGGGGGAGTCAGCCTCTCAGTGTTTTCTGACTCTGACTATGCTGGTGACACTGAGAAAGCAAGATCCACATCTGGCTATGCCTCCTTTATTGGGGCTTCTTGTGTCAACTGGTCAAGTCGTCATCAGGATGTTGTGGCTAAGTCCACCACAGAGGCAGAGTTAATTGCTGCCAACTCTGGAGCCTCTGATGGGACTTGGTTGACTCACCTACTGGAGGAACTTGGATTCCCTCAAGCCTCACCATTCCCCCTTCAAATTGACAACCAATCATCCATCAAGGTGGCTAAGAATCCAGAGCATCATGGGAAGATGAAGCATCTGGACACAAAATATTATTGGATCAGAGACCAGGTGGATTCGGGGAAGTTGAGGATAGAATGGGTACCATCCAGCAGTAATTGTGCTGATATCCTGACCAAGGCTCTCAGTAAAGATCTCCATCAAGACCAATGCCAATTACTAGGGCTTAGAAGACAAGAGCTAGGTTGAGGGGGAGTGTTGTAGTACATCTACCTCTTGTTTGATTTCCTTTTTCTTTTCCTTTTATGTGTCACATGACTGCAGAGATGAACTCTATCTGTTTCTACTCTTGTATAAACATTACAGTTCATCTCAGAGGTGCCATAACCTGAGTTACAACACCTTCGGACCTGACACCACACCTTCTCTTACCCCTCATGCCACCTCCACCCTTCCATCCTTCTCCTACCTTATCTCTGTCTGCTCCGATACTCACCTCGGACCGAACACCACTCCTCTCACCACCCTCCTCCTCTCACTCCTCCTCTCACTCCTCTTACTCCTCACGACACCTCCACCCTTCCGTCACTCTCCTACCCTTCTCCCATCTGCTCCGATACTCACCTTCGGACCCGACACCTTTCCTCTCCTCCACTCCTTACCCCACTCCTCTCTTCTCTCTCTTCCCTCTGACCCTCTTCCGCCGACCCTCCACCAAGTTACGACCTTCTGCCACTGTCCCTTACCCTGTACTCGGATGCTGCTCGTACCTTCGCTCCAAGATTCTGTCATAGTTCCGACCTGGGACTTTGACTCCACCTCAGCTTAAGTCCATTGCATTGGTGACCTCATACTATGTAAACACCATTGCCAATATTCCTCGGACTTCCAACCCCACCTCTGTAAGCTCTGTAAGCTCTGTAAGCTCTGAGCTCCATGGATCATACTTGGCACTTTTGCCGCTTGTAATGTATCTTTTGTGTTTTCCCCTCATCCTGCTGCTTCTTTCCATTCTAGCCAGTTAGTCATCATCCCCACTTCACCTCATCCTCCTGCCCCTCTGGGCTTCGCCCTCCCTATCTCCTTTCGGATGTACCCCAGGTTCTGACCTATGACCTTCGGTACCACTCCACTTTCGTCTCCCCTTTGTCCTGTTCAGACACCTTTGTTCTGATTCAGACCCTCCTTGTTTCCTCGTGCTTTCACCCTCTCTGTTATATACTGGCGCTTGTACATACTCGTTTTAGGCCCTTAGTCTAAAATCGACCTGAAATGCCCCCTAGAGACTTCCTGCCTGCCACCTCTGAAATTAAGGACCAAATGGACAAACAGCAATGGCACAGTGCTCTGCATGAGTCACTGAGGCCAAGGTCCCTCCTTGCTAAGTCTCCGGTTCCCCTCCAGAATTGTCTGCCCTTGCCCAGTTCTAACACCCTGTACACTTGTGTGAGCATGGAAGTGTGAGAAGACCTCCAGACACTGCCACAGTTCTGGGTGAGCAGCTCACCCAGAATGTTCCCATGCCCTCTGAGTACTGCCACCCAGACCCTCCCTATAGTCACACTGCTCAACCAGGGAACTGTACAGTCTTTCCTTTTATGGGTGCAATGCAGGGAGTTGAGAAGGTTACCCTTCTTCTCAACTTATAGTGCCCACATAGGCAAGCTGTACTTACCTTTTACAATGTCATCCAACTTAGTGCCCACATAGAGTGCCCACATAGCATAAGAGTACTTCTGGGTCCCAGGTCAGGCCCTGACAGTAGAAGAAGGGCTCAACCTTCTGCCTCCACCAGCCATCCCTCCATGTCCCTGCAACCACAGATTGAGCAGCTGACTAGCTGGATCTGGGAGCTCTGGGCCCAACTGGCTGTACAAGGGCTGGCTAGCCCCCAGCTATGGGCCCCACCCCCGAAACTCCCTAAAGTTGCCACCCCCACCCCTTTTGATGGAGGCCAGGATGACCTGGAATGCTTCAAGGCTGAGTGCAGGCTGTATATCCACATGCAGCATGTGGAATTCCAAGATGAGGAGGCCAAGGTCCTCTTTGCACTGTCTTACATGAAAGGTGGGACGGCAGGGCAATGGGCCACCCAGAAAATCAACCCCCTCCTAGGGCCAGGTGCCCCACCCCCACATTTATTGAGTTCCTGGGAGAACTTGACACTATGTTTGGAGACCCAAACCAAGCAGCCACTGCCCGATGCAAGCTAGCCTCCCTGTCCCAGGGAGAAGACTCAGTAGATCAACTCATCCAGCTGTTTGAACTGCTCGGACCACCCTCTGGGCTCTGTGAGGTTGCCCTTGTTGACCATTTCCAGCGAACACTGAGTCCACACCTCCAAGAGAGCCTGTATGGCCTCCACCCGATGCCAACCACCTGGGCAGACTGGAAGCGCGATGCATCCCTCCTAGACAACCAGTGGAGACACTACTGGATGACACAGACCTCTGAGCTGGTCCCAGAAACCCACAACCCTGACCCCCTACCCATGGACTTGACACCACGCTGCCCAACCTCAGTGAACCTCCAGGAGATCCTAGGTAGGGCTCCTAGCGGATTGGATCAGTCCAGATCCGGATCAGAATCCATGGATTTTTAGAGGTTTGAAACAAAAACCGTATCTGGCGGTTAGAAATCTGCGGATATGTGGATCAACCGTGGATTATAGATTATTGGTGGAGAACTGACAGAGATATGGGGAAAATGGCACAAAAGATGGGTGTCAGATGCCAAATTTGGAAATAACGGGCCTGGGTGGTTAGATTGGACTTGAAAAAATTGGGAGAAAATATGGAAACATAGGAGGGGTATCTAGGAAAGTGGGATATATTTAATCCATGGATAATCCACCTATCTGCGGACTAGAAACCGTGGATATTATCCTCTCAAAAGCCACAGTAGAGTAGCAGTTACAATAAATATGGGGAATTTCACCCTTATTTGCCTCAGATCTCCTGCATATCTGCAAGCAATAAATCATGTGATAAAACTGCGGATAATTCGCAAATCCACGGATATTTTCCTCTGAAAATCCAAAACCGGATCCGTGAATTTCCGGATGCGGTTGCAGATATCTGCAGATCATCCGATCTGCTAGGAGCCCTAATCCTAGGCCCGGTAAAGGACTGCACTCCTGAGAGGACCGACCCCAGCAGAACAAGCCAAAATAACAGAGCACCCACCAGAGCACCCTCAGGGAAGCAACTGGGGAAGACTCCGCCCCAACCACCCACTGCCACTGTACAAGAGCGCCCCAGGAGCCCCCTTGGACAGTCTAAGCTGTATTGGATGATCGCAAAGAAGAGAAGAACCATGCCACTGAACTCGAGGGAAGGGAAACTTCACCACACCCTGAATGAGGTTGCTGTCCCTCCACCAGCTATCTATGTGCTGTCTAGGTGCTCCCCTAGGTCTCTTAACCTCACAGTAAAGCTGACCTCCACTACCTCCCTTGCCTCTGTTGGAGAACTGTGTGCTATGGGAGCGGAGTGAGCATTCTGTACAGCCACGTTCCCACAGCTGCTCATGATTCAGATTCTCCTGGATCCTACAGTCTGACCTACTTGGTTGGACCATGTGACTACTCAGTCACAAGACTTCCTTTTTCTACTATTTCGGACTTACCTGTGCCAGGCCACTGATACATTCATTCATTGAATTATTTCCTTTTTCCTCAGTTCTCATGCATATAGCTTGAGACTGAGGTCAGTGATACTTCCTTTATTCTTTCATCCCCTTTTACTCTGTAACTTACATGATTTGTATATTGCCTTTAGCTAGCGCTTATAGGTAATACAATTATAGTTCTCGCACATATAGCTTGAGACTGAGCTAGCGCTTATAGATCAATTACCACACATTTTCTCAGCCTCTGTCTCAGCCTCGGCCCTCCTAGACTTGGGAGCCACTGGGATGTTCATCAGTTGTGAGTTTGTGCGTAAGCACAACCTTGAAACCTCTCCCCTCCCCCAGCTGATCCCGGTTCACAATGTGGATGGGACCCCAAACGAAAACAGGTCCATCACAGAGGAAGTAGAGGCCCTCCTCCACTTTGGCCAACACACAGAACATGCCTGGTTTGTGGTAACTAACCTGGGCTGCCAATCCATAATCATTGGCCACTCATGGCTGCTACACCACAACCCGGAAGTAGACTGGGCTTGGCAGAAAGTCATCATGTCTCGCTGCCCACCAGCCTGCCGGAGCCCCAAACTGATGCCACCACCCCAAAGAGAACCGGAGCTGGCCCTAGAACCGGGGGATGGAATCTATGCAGCCATAATCCCACTGGAGTGGGGACATGACCTAAGAGCAACCACAACCCCATCACAGCGGCTGGCCCAGGAAGCACAGGAAGGTAGTGCAAAAAGCCAGTCCTTTGAAGAAATGGTACTAGCACACTACAGAGACTTCGAAGAAGTCTTCTCGAAGGAGGCTTTTGTTAGAAACCACCTCCACCTAATGCAGGCATTTAGTGTAATGGTAACACACTCAAGGTACCTATGCAGGGCTCTGCGGTTTGACTCTCAGAATGTCCATATTTTATGCATTAAGGTTCCTGAGACCATGTGGACAAATTCCAACATGGTGGACATTCTGCAGAAGTCACCAAGCACACCCAAATCCGGTTGCTGCCACGTGAGATGGGCATGTGAAGTTGTCAGGGCACACCCACCTGACCCAGCCCCACCTGACCCGGTGCCCCACCATCCACTCCTCCCGACCTCCCCCCTCTTCCCCTTTTACTCTTCTCTCTTCTCTTCTCTTTCTTCTCTTCTCTCTCTTCTCTTCTCTTTCCTCTTTATTCTTTCCTTATCACATGGATGACTTCCTTTGTATCAATGTACCATTGACCTGGCTGCAGTGCAACGTGCCTGGACCCGGACACACTGGATGACCTCCCGCATACCGGACACTCCTTTAGGCAAGTAGCCTTGTTAATAATAATAACACACCCCACTTTAGCCTGAGTGGCCAGGGACCCTTGTCTGCTTCAGGCCTGTTGTTACATACGCCTGTGTCACACCCTACCAGGCCCTCAGCCCCGGGCAATATACCTGGGCACTCTTGACCCCAGGTCGGTCCCTGACAGAAGTCAAGCATTAAATTAGCCGGCCTGAAGTTTCAGGGGGTGTAGCTCAGAGCACTAAGGACCCAAATCTGGCTGCTTCAGACCACATGATGTGGACATTAGCAGTAAGTCCGGCCTGAATATGAATTCAGGGGGTGATGGCTCACAGGCTGTTGGAAGCCTGGTGGTTAGTGTCATATCCCGGAATCCCGACCCCATGCTCTCCCACCTCATCACACCTTCCTAACAACCTCATCATCCCCTACACCATAACTCCCCACTCCCCAAGTCACCTCCCTTCCCAACTGTCTCAGCTCCGGCCTGGCTTGCAGCACACTTTACCTTGGCCACTCCCATCCTGGAAGCTCAGTCCCGAGTCAGAACATTTGGAGACTCCGGATTTGCTCCGACCTCCCGATGGATCTCTGACATCCCATGACATACCTCTAAACCATTCCCCCTCCCATTTCATTTATTGGAGTCACCCAACATCCTTCAGATATGTAACTCCGCCTTCGGAGCTACCCACATCCTCTGGTGATCCCACTCACGTCATCACAAATTAGTCACCTTCCATTTATAGTACGACTGTCATCTTCTTTCCATTCAGTTGGCTAACTTCCTCTTACCCATTTCTCGTTCCCATTCATCCTCTTACTCTGCCCTTCTTGACCCGACACCTCGGTTCCCCATTAAGGACGGAATTGGACAGTCATGTGGAACTGGGAGAGGAACTCCAACCAGCAGGCTTGCCGCCAGGTCAAGAGTTTGGTGGTGGAAAAATACTCGAGGTTCTTGTGGTCGGTGACGACGTCGATTGGGGTTCCTGAACCTTCCAGGTAATGACGCCACAATCGGAATGCATCATGAATGGCGAGCAGTTCCTTATCATGGGTGTCATAATTGAGCTCCGGTGCCGAGAGTGTTCTAGAGCGGAAAGCGACAGGGTGAATCTCTCTGTCATCACAGCGGATGGACAGGATTCCAGAGATTGTGTAGTTGGAGGCGTCGGTTTCTACAATGAGGGGGGCGTCGGGTAGCCAATGTGTGAGGATAGGAGCAGAAGTGAAGGCTTCTTTCAAGGTGTTGAAAGCAGAGCAACAATCGTCAGAGAATAACCAGGGGGCTCCTTTACGCGTGAGGCGCATCAAGGGGACCACAATGTCAGAGTATTGGTGGATGAAACGCCGATAGAAGTTAGCGAAGCCAAGGAAGGATTGGACATCCTTGACTTTATGGGGCTCAGGCCAATCTTGGACGGCTTTAACCTTCTCGATGGACATGGTGAGTCTGGAGGGAGAGAGGCAGTATCCAAGATATTCCGTAGTGTCCATATGAAACTCACATTTCTTCGGATTGGCATATAGGCCATGTTTGCGGAGTCTCCTAAGAACTTCTTGGACATGCTCCTGATGTGAAGCCATGTCTTCCGAGTAGGTAAGGATGTCGTCTAGGTAGACTACCACAGAAACATCCAAGAGGTCGGCAAAGATCGTGTTGACGAATCGCTGGAAGGCCGCGGGTGCATTTGTAAGACCGAATGCCATGACAAGCCACTCATAGGAACCATAGCGTGTGCAGAAGGAGGTCTTCCATTCGTCGCCTGCTGCAATGCAAACCAGGTGGTAAGCATGCCGGAGGTCAAGTCTGGTGTAGACCATGGCACAGCTAGGTGCGTCAAGGAGGTCGGAGATGCAGGGGAGTGGGTAGCGATCTTTTTTGGTGATCTTGTTCAGCCCTTGGAAGTCAACCCAAAGATGGAGGGATCTGTCCTTCTTGCGGACAAAGAGGACCGGTGCTGCGTGAGCGGAAGTGGCAGGATGAATGAACCCGGAGGCCAGGTGTTCATCTAAGAACGCCCAGAGGGCCTTGAGTTCCGAAGTAGAGAGAGAGTACATAGTACCAAGGGAGGAGAAGTGCCTTCCTCAAGGTTGATCTTTAGGTCGTGCTCACGGTGCGGTGCCAGCGTCGAGGCTTTGCTCTTACTGAACACATCCACGAACTCGTGATACTCCTTCGGAATGGCCGAGGTCGATGGACTCGGTGTGAGATGAGGCAGCCCTCAAGCAGCTTTCCTCGGAAGGGATGGTTAGGCTGAAGGATACCGATCCTTCGAGTCGACAAGCCTTTGCGAATGCGGGACGGCTGACGAACTCGATAGATGGTAATGGAGGAATGGGAGCCTGTGACTGAGGTGCTGGCGAAACATCAGATGGTTGGATGTCGGATGACAGCAATAGTACCGGAGACGACGGGGGAGAGCTCGGAGTAACTGTCTTGGTAGGTTTGGAAGTTCGGAACGTAATACTGCTTGAGACCCAGTCAATCAACGGATTGTAGTGGGTAAGCCAGTTGTGTCCTAGGACTAAGGAACAAGATCCATCCAGTGATGTGACAAAGAAAGTCGTGGGGGTGATGTTTCCGGAAGCGAAGCGGAGGGGAATATCAACGGCATGGGTTATGATTGAGTTGGTGCTACCGTCAAATAGGCATAGTTGTAGGGGTTTGATCTGGTATGTCTTCAAGGCCAACTTCTTTACGAATGTGTTGTCGATGAAGCAGTCCGAAGACCCAGAGTCTATGAGTGTGGGTACGTTCTCATAGGAGCGAAAAAGTTTATTTTGTGTCCTATTATTGGACGGAGGAGAAGGAACAGGAGAAGAAGGGGGGGAGAAACGGAGAGAGGTGGATCGATCTATGGAAGTAGTCAGAGGAGGCGGAGGAGAGAGTGGTACATCAGCAACACTATCTACAATGGGTAGAACATTAACTGGGGGGTCAACATTGAGAGGGGAAAATAGACCATTTGAGAGAGAAAAAGAAACGGGAATATGGAGGGAGGATAAGTTGGAGATGGAAGACACGTTTAAATGCACTTCTTTGAGTGCACAGAAGGAAGGATCGCAACCCCCGGTCCATGCGGAGTCCACGGGGGTGTGGACTAATTTTTTGCTTCTGTGGAAGCGGATCCTTGCTCCTCAGTCTGGGCCGAATGGGCCTTAGATGCATGAGAAGAAGACTTGGGGCAATCCTTGACCATATGGCCAGATGGACCGCAGAACATACAAATTTTCTCATCGAGACAACGCTTACGCTCTTGTGGTGTGAGCTTGCCGTTGTCTCCGAGTTTAGACGAAAGGTCCGGTTTAGCAGAGCTGGCCTCAGACTTCTTGTTGTCCTTCGGAGGCTTGCTATCGGAAGCGGAGTTGAAAGAGGAGGAAGGGATGGGGTCGGAACAAGAAGCGGTGTTGGACTTGTCGAAAATGTTAGAGGAGGAAGGTTTCGCGTGACATGTAACTTCAGATTTACGCTCCCAATAGCATGCATCGAGAGTTTGTGACAAGGTGCAAAGTTCCGAAAGAGTAGAAGGTTTACCTACTCTGGCAATATCGTCTTTGATACGTTCCGGCAATCCATTATAGAAAAAACGATGAAGCGCAGCTTCTCCGTAACCATGAAGTTGAGAGGCATGTTGGTTGAACTCGACGATGTATTTATTGATGTGGTGCCCATCCTTCATGTCCAGGGTCATTAGTTGAACTTCGGCGTCGCCCACAGGATCGTGAGGACCAAAGTTGGTTTGAAGTTTGTTGACGAACTCTTGGTAGTTATTCATCCATCGTGGATGAAGAGTAGAATTTTGGTCGAATAATAGATCCGGCTCGAACCAATCGAGGGCCATTCCCTTGAGGTAGGACTGCGCAAAGATGACCTTAGCACGGTCGCTAGCAAAAGTGAGGGGACGGTCCTGGAAATTGAGTCCGCATTGGACCAGAAATACTCGGAGTTCTCGGGGATCTTTCCCATCGAACTGTTCGGGCTCACGGACCTTGGTCCGGAGAGCAGAGGATGGTGGAGGTGGTGGACGACCGGTGTGACGAGCCAAGCTGGCAATGGCTTGGGCTAATTGTGCAATAGCCACATTGGGGATGGGTTCGGCATCGTCGGTGGTTGGGACAGTGGGGATGGGAGGATCAGCAGGAGGAGGGTCGACGAAGTTGGGACCTTGGAACCGAGTCCAAAGAAGTGGATGGGGTCTATGGGTTGTTCCATGGTGTCTCCGAAGTCGGAATCTGCAACTGGTGATCAATTCCTAATGGGGTGCATGATCGGGGTCGATGGGAGAGGGGTTTGAAGATTAGAAAAGCTTCGAAACTCAACTGGGTTTCTCACCAATCGACTAGGACCAGGCTGTGAGGGTTCTGGGGATGGTGAGGCAGAGTTGGGAACTAATGTGCGTAGTTGCGAACGAGTGCGAGGGGCTTTTGGTGCCATACAAGATGTGTACTAGTCAGGGAGTAATAAAATACTGTCAGAGACCGGGTTGAGATGAAGGAGTGTCTCTGTGATGGAGGGCTTCAGCCTCAGCGACTTATGCCAGGAGCACTGTGCCTAGTAAACATGTCTGTGCCCTAACTTACTAACTGGCCACCAGAACTGAAGAGGGTAAACTCTAGTCGATTTTATTACTGGAGTGTAACCTATGTACAAGTGTAGTATATATAGTTACTGCGAGGGTGGGTCCACAAATGGTGGAGCCGAGCGGAGTGGAGCTAACGGGGTTTAGACATTAGCCGATTGAATATTACCGATGAGTCGGGTTATGGGGTTAGCAGAAAGGCAGGCGATAACCCTGTCGTTCATCATAGTTTGGAAGGTGGTGGGGGAGTTGCACAACCCAAAGAACATTACCATTGGCTCAAAAAACCCTCTGTTGGTTGCAAAGGCTGCCTTCCATTCATCTCCTTCCTTGATGCTGTCAGAGGCGGGATTATTGTCGGAGTCGGAATACTGTCAGAGATCTGGGATGCTGTCAGAGACTGGGAATATTGTTGGAGTCTGGCAGACTGTCAGAAGACAGATAGACGATGGATTGAAGATGGAATGGGTTTCTGTCTGAGTCGAGGTCGGAGGTGATGCAGAGGTCTGTTGGAGCGCATGTGCGGATATGCAGGCAGAAATATGCGGCGTGTCCGGAAGCGCTGTTCAAGGTTAGCAGAGTGGGATCGCGGCCTCAGCGACTCAGGTGGAGCGCTGTGCCCTGAGCTTGACGTTTGGGGGAGATCCCGTATTTACGGATTGACACTCACAGCGGACTTCAAACAAGACTTGCGGGCGGAGCGGACCTATAGGAGGAGCGCGGACTCCGCGAGCACGGACTCAGAGGGGGGGAAGCCCCCTTTGCAGAAGGAGAGACTCAGAACAGACAGGGGGGGTACTCTAGTTGATTTCAGACTGAGGTCCCCAAAAGTATTTACAAGGTATATAAATAGGCAAGAGGGAATATAGAAAGGCCGGTCAGTCCGGCACGGTCCGGCGCGGAGATAAGCGGGGATTGTCAAACTAAATAAGGACAAGAGCCCGGGAACTGGAAACGAGGAACAGATCAATAAACAATAAGTGGCAAGGGTTATTGATGAATAACTGAATGAGATCAATAACCTAGTGCCAATAAAGAGGGGATCAAATGCCGATATTGGCAGGGAAGCAAACAATAAATGGCACTCGGCAAGGAATGAATGATAAGCTGCCAAGTGACAAATGGCCAGAGGAAAAGCAGAGGTCAGCGCGCGGCGCCGATACAAGTCCGCAAATAAGTGGGGTCGGTGCGGTGCCGACACAAGTCCGCGAACAGAGGTTGATCTGCCAGCACTGTCACACAAGGACAGCATGAAGGCCAACAGAGGTACAGAGGTGTTGACCTGACCAGAGGTGTCAAGGGCAACCAGAAGTGGCCAGAAGGTGCAGAGATGGGCAGAGGGTGCGGAGTGGGCAGAGGGTGCGGAATGCACGGAAGCGGGGCATGGCTGTGACCACATAGCGGGAAGTGATGAGTGTGGTTCAGATGGAGACAAGGCAGGCATGACTGAATGCCGGGAGCACCAAGGGCTCAGGAACTGGAGGTAAGGTCGGAATACCGGCAGGGTCTAGGTTCTGATTACTGGCCAAGTCTCACGCAGTAAGGCAGGGGGCCAGACATGGGGTTGGGGGCTGGTTAGGATGGGTTTCAGGTCGGCGGATTCGCCTATCGGCATTGGTTCGCCGCTGACGGAGCCCCGGGATTTGTCGGTCGTGACAGATGTGGACATTGTTAAACCCCCACTGCAGGTCAAGGGTGGAGAACCACTTGGCACTGCGGAGGCGAGCAAGGATGTCAGAGACAAGGGGGAGGGGGTAGGAGTTCTTAACCATGATCTCATTGAGTTTATGGTAGTCTTGGACAAGCCGGAGGGATCCATCCTTCTTTTTTACAAAGAACACTGGGGCCCCCATAGGGGATTTATGTCATATCCATCCATGGCCATCGTCTTCCACTACCTCCGACCCTTCCAGATTACCTCTGCTCCCTTGATGGTCACCACCCCCTCTTTTCAATATATTACCTATGCCTCCCTAAGTACGGAGCCCCACAGGCTTCTGGACAGCTCCGACATCCACTAGCGCACTCCCACCCCCACTGGGCAATTCACTTGCTTACCCTGCAAGCCTACCTTTGGGCCTATCCCTCCTTCCCATTTCTGGGTTATCACCTGCCATTCTGCTAACCCCATAACCCGACTCGTCAGTAATATTCAGTCAGCTAATGTTTAACTTTGTTAGCTCCACTCTGCTCGGTCCTGCCATTCATGGGACCACCTTGCTGTAACTATATATACTTAACTTGTAGATAGGTTACACTCCAGTGATAAAATTGACTAGAGTTGATCCCCCTTTTTAGTTCTCGTTGCCAGTAAGTAAATTAGGGCACAGACATGTAACTTGGCACAGCGCTCCTGGTCTGAGTCACTGAGGCCGAAGCCCTCTGCCACGGAGACAACTCCTTCATCTCGCTCCGGTCTCTAACAATTTAGATGGGCAGATCTGCCCATTTGCCAGGTTCTCTCTGTTCAGCTGGGGACAGTGGGAATGTCTTCCCCCATGGGAGTTTGGCATCTGGGGCAAGGTCGATAGCATGGTCCCATGGCTTCTGGGGGGTAGTTCGTTGAAAGCTGTTGGAATTTGTACATGTGGTCTCAGGAACCTTAATGCATAAAATATGGACATTCTGGGAGTCGAACCACAGAGCCCTGCATAGGTACCTTGAGTGTGTTACCATTACACTAAATGCCTGCATTAGGCAGAGGTGGTTTCTAACACACCCCCTTCACATTGGATTGAGCCTGTGATCCACATGTGACCCTAACTGTCAAAAACCCCACACAAGGGAAAAGTGCATGAGTCCGAATGCAGGCAGGGCTCAACTAGAGGGGATCCGAGAGCTCCGGTAGTGAACTGAAGCTTCTCCAGGAAGCCCGGGTCTGCTGGGTGTTACAGGAGGCTCTAAGAAGGACACAGCCTCAGCGACTCAGAGGGAGCGCTGTGCCTCCGTTATGTCTCAGTTAGTCCTTATATTTCATGTGTCTGAGGTATCTTGTAGGAAGAGGTCGGGATTCACTCATAGAGGAACTTGGGGTAACTTTTAGTTGAGATTAGAACTAGGGTACAACCAGACTCCTTCCCAGTCGCTCACATGATTTCTCCAAGGTTTAGCTGCAACTTATGTTGCCTCCAAAATCTGCTGAGCGACTGGTACAACTTTGTCATATCCATACATACCCAACCCCGATCCGACTCCCAGACCCCCATCTTCTCCACCTCCGGAGTCTGTCAGGGACTGTGTGTCAGTTCACGACGAAGAGGGCGTTCCCGAGAATCCTAGTCATTGTTAACGCTGAGGTGCCACCCTCAGCGGAGATAGAGTTATATACATGGGTACCACTACCCACTAGAGCGCGGTTACAATGAGATAAGAGCTAACCGATAGAATGACGACATGAAAAGATAGATATTCATTCGGGTAATCGTAAGCGAGGTGTGGGAAAGGGGTGACATGTGGACGGAAGATAGGAAGTGGGAGCTAAGCAAGAGCTAAGCGAGATTACCTGCGTTCTTCGGATCACTCCGGATCGTCTTACGGCAATTCCCTTCCGGCATAGGGAGTCAGGGTAGCCGGTTAGGCCGTGCCCTGACAGAGTCCTACCCTACTGCCGTCCATTCCGATATTCACCTTCGGACCTGACACCACTCCTCCTCTCACCCCTCATGCCCCCTCCACCCTTCCATCATTCTCCTACCCTATCTCCATCCGCTCCGATACTCACCTCGGACTGAACATCACTCTTCTCACCACCCTCCTCCTCTTACTCCTCACAACACCTCCACCCTTCCGTCACTCTCCTACCTTTCTCCTGTCCACTCCGATACTCACCTTTGGATCTGACACCTTTCCTCCCCCACTCCTCACCCTGCTCCTCTCTTCTCTCTCTTCCCTCTAACCCTCTTCCACCAAACCTCCGCCAAGCTATGACCTTCCACCATTGTCCCTCACCCTGTACTCCGACACCGCTCGTACCTTCACTCCAAGATCCCATCACAGTCCCAACCTTGGACTTTGACTCCACCTTGGCCTAAGTCCATTGCATTGGTGACCTCATACTACGTAAACACCATTGCCAACATTCCTCGGACTTTCAACCCTGCCTCCATAACCTCCGAGCTCCATGGACCATACCCAGCACTTTCGCCGCTTGTAATGTATCTTTCACACTTTCCCCTCATCCTTATTTGGACTGCTGCTTCTTTCCATTTCATCATCCCCACTTCACCTCATCCTCCTGCCCCTCTGGGCTTCACCCTCCCTATCTCCTTTCGGATGTACCACAGGTTCTACCCTATGACCTTCATACCATTCTGCTTTCGTTTTCCCTTTGTTCCCATTCAGATGCCTTTGTTCTGATTTGGACCCTCTTCGTTTCCTCGTGCTTTCGCCCTCTCCATTATATACCGGTGCTTGTACATACTTGTTTCAGGCCCTTAGTCCAAAATCGACCTGAAATGCCCCCTAGAGACTTCCTGCTCACCACCTCTGAAATTAAGGACCAAACGGACAAACAGCAATGGCACAGCACTCCACTTGAGTCACTGAGGCCAAGGTCCCTCCTTGCTAAATCTCCGGTTCCCCTCTGGAATCGTCCACCCTCGCCCAGTTCTAACAAACTTGCAACATGTGATGTTCCCACGCTAAGTTGTAATGAGTTGTACATAGGTTACAGAATATAATTTTTAGTATTTACGCATGCGGTCATTGCGCCCAACCCAACCTGTGGAGACTAAGGGAGCACATTGTCAGGGCCCAGCCCTTGTTCCGCGACGGGCCCAGGGGGATCCTCCTAGTCACTGGGGTATCTAGTCCCAGTCCGAGATCTTCAAACTCACTGAGGGGGCTAGCCCCAGCCTTCACAGGAAATGAGTTGAGAAGAAGGGTAACCTTCTCAACCTCCTGTGAAGCCGCTACAAATGGGAGTCGGGAACTATACAGTTTTTGGCTCTTTGCCGACTTTCCATAATTGGCACCCCCCCATGGGAAGATTCTGGGCGAGCTGCTCGCCCAGAAAGTTCCCATGGTCATGGCTGTGTCACCCAGAACGTTCCCATGGGTCTGCATGCATGCGGGATTGTGGAACAGTGAAGGGAAAAATAGGAGAAAATGGGGGAAGGGTACCTGAGGGTGTGTGGGGTCAGGGGCTGTGCCCTGACACACATCCAAGGGTGTGAAGTCAATATCTGGGTGTGTGCGAAGTTTAACAGTTTATATACTACTTGGTTGCCAGTCACCTGTTTGTGCCCAGTGGCATAAGGGGTATAGCATTAGCTGAGGCTATGCAGTTTTTTTAAGTGGCACATGTTCGATTCTCATGTAGGAAAACTTTTTTTCGGGCCCTCCCATGGAATAATTGTGTGAAATGGTTGTTTTCTGTACACTAAGGAGTGGAGGGTATGAAAAAAAAAGTTTCCTAAGTGAGAATCAAACATGTGCCACTTAAAAGTGGCTGAATAGCCTCAGCTAGCGCTATACCACTTATGCCACCAGGCACAAACAGGTGACTGGCAACCAAGTAATATATAAACTGTTTAACTTTGCGCACACCTGGATATTGACTTCACACCCTTGGATGTGCTCCCTTAGTCTCCATGGGTTGGGTTGGGTGCAATGACCACATGCATAAATACTAAAAATTATATTCCGTAACCTATGTACAACTCATTACAACTTAGCATGGGAACATCACGTGTTTGTTAGAACGGGCGGAAACGGACGACTCCGGAGTGGAATCGGAGACTTAGCGTGGAGGGACCTTGGCCTCAGCGACTCAAGCGGAGCGCTGTGCCATTGCTGTTTGTCCATTTGGTCCTTAATTTCACAGTAGGTGAGCAGGAAGTCTCTTGGGGGCATTTCAGGTTGATTTCGGACTGAAACCAGACGAGTATGTACAAGCGCCGATATATATAAGGAAGGGGCAAAAGCACAAGGAGAACAAAGGGTGACCGAATCGGAACGAAGACGTCCAAACGGGAACAAAGGGTAGAGGGA
Organism: Cantharellus anzutake; assembly: GCF_015039405.1. Lineage (NCBI taxonomy): Eukaryota > Fungi > Basidiomycota > Agaricomycetes > Cantharellales > Hydnaceae > Cantharellus > Cantharellus anzutake. The sequence goes on from NW_024067114.1 coordinate 45,674, forward strand.
GCGGAGCGGTACCGAAGGTCATAGGGCAAGACCTGTGATACGTCCGAAAGGAGGTAGAGTGGGTGAGGCCCAGAGGGGCAGGAGGATGAGGGGAAGTGGGGGTGATGACTAACTGGCTAGAATAGAAAGAAGCAGTAGTCTAAATAGGGATGAGGGGGAATTGCGAGAAATACATTACAAACGGCGAGAGTGCTGGAGGCGGTCCGCGAAGCTCGGGGGTTGCGGAGCTTACGGAGGTTACGGAGGCGGGGTTGGAAGTCCGAGGAATATTGGCAATGGTGTTTATGTAGTATGAGGTCACCAATGCAATGGACTAAGACCGAGGTGGAGTCAAAGTCCGAGGTATGGACTATGACGGAGGCTCGGAGTAAGGTATGAACGGTGTCCGAGTGTGAAGTACAGAGCAGCGGTGGACGGTCGTAACTTGGCGGAAGGGTGGCGGAGGAGTGACGGAAGAAGGAGAGAGGGGGCAGGTAAGGAAGAGTAGTCAGGTCCGAAGGTGAGTATCGGAACGGACGGAGAAAGCGTAGGGGATGACGGGAGGGTGGAGGTGTTGTGAGGGGGGAGCGGAGTTGTAGGAAGGGTGGCGAGTAGGGCGATGTTCGGTCCGAGATGAGTATCGGAACGGACGGAGAGGTAAGAGGAGGGGTGTGTTGCCAAGACCGAAGGTGAGTATCGGAACGGCAGCGGTAGGTTATGACTCCGGAGGTGAGGAGGGTGGAGGTCCGGAAGTCGGGTCGGGGTCGGGTATGCACGGATATGACAGCGTTGCAAGTTGTACCAGTCACTCGACAGATTTTGGAGGCAACGTAAGTTGCAGCTAAACCTTGGAGAAATCATGTGAGTGACTGGGAAGGAGTCTGGGGTACAACGGGTTCTAATCTACAAGTATTTATATATGGAGGAAGGGGAAGGACTTTAGTCAAAGTCTGAGTGATAATGGAAAACACCGAAAGGTGCCAAATGATACCGAAAGGTAATGAAAGGTCCCAAACGATATCCTGGAAGACTCGGAGTAAAACCGGATGCGTTGACTAGACGTTGGGATGTCTATCCCAAAGAAGGGGATATGGACTACGCTCATGTCAATCCGCAGAACTTCCGACTGGTCTTCACTTCAGAGCAGCTCACTGCGTCCTTACGAGCTACGTTCCTAGCTGCCACAGTAATCCGAGCAGCCGTACTTGTCGACACAGAGGCTCTTCATCGAGACATTCTAGCCTCCCTCTCCTCCGACACCACAATCTCTTCTCATCTCGCTTCCCCCAACCTCCCCAATTCCCGCTGGTCCGTTGATGCCGAAGGCCTGTTAAGGCTGGACAACCGCATTTACGTCCCGGACTCTAACGATCTCCATCTCTGCATTTTGCGAGACAAACACGACCACCAACTTTCCAGGCACTTCGGTCAAAACCGGACCCTGGATCTAGTGCATCGTGAGTATACCTGGCTGGGCATCCATAACTTCGTCAAGAGTTACGTATCCTCCTGCACTTCTTGTGCCCATGCCAAAGTCCCCCATCATAAGCCTTACAGCTTACTCAAACAACTCCCCATCCCCGAACGTCCTTGGAACTCCATCTCCATGGATTTCATCGAACAGCTACCCTCCTCTTCCGGATTCACTTCCATCTTGGTTGTTGTGGACTGCCTGTCCAAACAGTGCATTTTCATCCCTACCCACAACACCATCACCTCTCCGGAACTGGCCAAGCTCTTCCTCCTCCATGTGTTCTCCAAGCATGGAGTTCCTTCCCACATCACCTCCGACAGGGGTCCGGAGTTTGTCTCTCATTTTTTCCGTTCACTTGGTAAGGCCCTCAACATCTGCCTCCACTTCACCTCCGGTTATCATCTGGAAGGAGATGGTCAGACCGAACGGATGAACCAGATGCTCAAGCAGTACCTGCGTATCTACAGTAACTACCAGCAGGACAATTGGTCCAAACTCCTGCCTCTCGCGGAGTTCGCATACAACAATGCTCCAAATGCCACCACAGGCGTTTCCCTGTTCTTCACCAACAAAGGCCACCACCCGAACATCACCATTCACCCGGAGTGAGACCTAACATCAGTATGCACCCAAGAGTACTCCATAGATCTTGACTCCCTCCATCACTTCCTTCACGAAATGCATCTCGCTCAGATCCATTATCAGGGCCCCGCAGACTCCCGCTGGAGTCCTGCCCCAGCTTTCAAAGTAGGAACCTCAGTCTATGTAAAGGCCAAGTATTTCCGCTCCACCTGACCTTCCAAAAAGCTCTCTGAGAAGAACCTTGGCCCATTTGAGATCATTGCCTGCATTGGAACTCACTCCCTCACCCTCTGCCTGCCGGAAAACATGCAAGCCATTCACCCAGTTTTCCATGTCTCGCAGATCGAACCCTCCATCCCGAACACCATTCTGAACCACCACCAGCCACCTCTGCCTCCCATAGAAATCGAAGGCAAAATGGAGTACGAGATCAAGGAGATACTCGACTCCAAGATCGACCGACGTAGATGCAACAAGTTGCTCTACCTGGTCAAGTGGCTAGGTTATGAAGGGACCGATGAGGAGACACAATGGCTCCTTGCTGGGGAACTCGATCATGCCTCTGACCTCGTCGAAGCGTTCCACTCTCGGTACCCAGATAAGCCTGGACCCAAAGCCCCTTAGGAACCCCAACTCCTCTCTCATCTCTCCTTTCTCTCCACTCCTCATTTCCATTTTCTTTTTTTCTTTTCTGTAAGTACAGCTCCCCTCACCTTGCTAATTCTGGGCCTTCAAGGGTTCAGGCCTAAGAAGGGGATACTGTCATATCCATCCCCGGCCATCGACTTCCGATCCCTCCGATTACTCCCACTCCTTCTCCACTAACCTCGGAGCTCCTGTATTCTGCAACTCCCTCGGTACCCCTCAATGGTCACCACCCCCTCCTTTCAATTTATTGCCTACACCTCCCTAAGTACGGAGCTCCGAAGGCTTCCGGACAGCTCCGACGTCCGCTAGCGCACTCCCGCCTCCGCTGGGCAATACACTTGCTTGCCCTGCAAGCTCACCTTCGGGCCTATCCCTCCTTTCCGTTTCTGGGTTATTGCCTGCCTTTCTGCTAACCCTGTAACCCGACTTGTTGGTAATACTCAATCGGCTAATGTCTAAACCCCGTTAGCTCCGCTCCGCCATTTGCGGACCCACCCTCGCTGTAACTATATATATACTACACTTGTACATAGGTTACACCCCAGTAATAAAATCGACTAGAGTTTACCCTCTTCAGTTCTGGTGGCCAGTTAGTAAGTTAGGGCACAGATGTGTTTACTAGGCACAGCGCTCCTGGCATAAGTCGCTGAGGCCGAAGCCCTCCGTCATGGAGACACTACTTCGTCTCGACCCGGTCTCTGACACTCAGAGCCTGTAGAAGAACCGGAAGGTGTTGAAGATCCTGCAGAGGTGCAGGATTATATGCCCAACAATGAAACATTTGACGATAAACTCGTGGATGACCCATACGATCCCAACCTCCTTGCTGAGGTGGAGGAGGAGTACATAGAGGTGGATGCCGACATTTTCATTGGTGCGATGATGTTCATGGATCCCACAGACGAAAATTTCTCTATTAAATTAGCATCTGCTCAGCAGGCAGACAAACTGCCATCTGATGAGCAGATTGTGGCTGTCATATCCATACAATTCCGACCTCCGCTCCGGGCTCCCGGAACTCCGAACTCCGACTTCCAGAGCCCTACTTCCCTTCTGTCACCTTCTCCTTGCCGACTCCCAAGAGGTTATCCCACCTCCGGCTCGGACACCACCTTTGGTCCAACTCCGGAACAATCCGGGTCTGACCCCAACCTCGACACCTTCCAGATGAGTACGCAAAACCTAAGCTCCTGACTCCGGACCTCCGCTCCGGAATCCCATTCGTGTCTCCATCTCCGGAACCTCCGGTCTTAGCTCCGACCTCGGACTTTGACCCCACCTCCGCTTATACCCATTGTATTGGTTAGCTCATTCCATTTAATTATGTTTGCCAATATTCCGGAGTTTAACTTCCGAGTTCGGACTTTCCGGACTTACCTCGGACCTTGCAACTATTGCATTGTCCTATTCAATTCCGCTATACTCCCTCATTCCTATTTGGGCTGCTGCTTCCTTTCTATTCAGTCAGCTGGCCATTCCCCACTCCCATCCTCTGTCATATCCATACAATCCTGACCTCCGCTCTGGGCTCCCGGAACTCCGAACCTGACTTCCGGAGTCCTACTTCCCTTCCATCACCTCCTCCTTGCCAACTCCCAAGAGGTTATCCCACCTCCGGCTCTGACACCACCTTCAGTCCGACTCCGGGACATTCCGGGTCCGACCCCAACCTTGACACCTTCCAGATGAGTATGCAAAACCTATGCTCCCGACTCCGGACCTCCACTCCGGAATCCCGTTTGCGTCTCCATCTCCAGAACCTCCGGTCTTAGCTCCGACCTCGGACTTTGACCCCACCTCCACTTATACCCATTGTATTGGTTAGCTCATTCCATTTAATTATGTTTGCCAATATTCCGGAGTTTAACTTCCGAGTTCGGACTTTCTGGACTTACCTCGGACCTTGCAACTATTGCATTGTCCCATTCAGTTCCGTTATTCTCCCTCATTCCTATTTGGGCTGCTGCTTCCTTTCTATTCAGTCAGCTAGCCATTCCCCACTCCCAACCTCCTTCCTTCCTCCTTGGGCCATGGCCCTTCATTCCTCCTTTGAGAAACACCATTGAGTCAAACCCTTGACCCTCGGTGTTGTTCCCCTTTCCATCTCCCTTTGTCTCCTTTCGTCCTACCCTCGCTCCTTTTGATTCCGGACCCCTCCTTATATACAATGTACATAGTAACTTGTAACCTCAGTCCGAAATCGACATGAATTCCCCCCAAGAGACTTTCCCTCTGCTAGATCTGAAATTAGGGACCCCTAGGACAACCAGCAATGGCACAGCGCTCCACCTGAGTCGCTGAGGCCGAGGTCCTTCCATGCTAAGTCTCCGATTCCATTCCGGAGTTGTCCAAATCCGCCCATTCTAACAGTGGCTGAGCTTGTCGATGATGCAGTAAAATCTTACAAAAGGGATGGCTTAATACCGGTCCCTAAATCTTCATCCACCAAACCATCAACACAAAGTGTGACGAGCTCTTCAGTGCCTAACAAACTCCTGAAGAAAACCCTGCCAATATTCGACATGAAGTTTAGAATCTTGCGAGAGGTAGGTAAATACCCTGAAAACTGCAGTGCCGATTTAAGGTGGATGCTCACCAGCAAGGTTAACATTGCCGGGGTAAACGCTTTTGTCCTATTTGATAGTGGTGCTGAGACAGATGCCTTATCTCCAGATTTTGTCTGAGCAGTGCACATTCCACTGCTTGAGTTGCCAAACCCCTTGGTTCTCCAAATGGGGACCAAAAACAGTCAATCATGCATAATGTATGGCACGAATACTCCTGTAACCATTCATGGGGTTACAACTACTCACTACTTTGACGTCGTTAACATTGACTGCTATGACACCATTCTCGGAGCTCCTTGGCTGAATGTCACTGGGAGCCTCCCTCAATTTCGAAAACCACACTGTCCACATAAAGATGGGCAACATCAAAACATTTGATGTCCTAACAGAATGGGGAAAAACTTCCATGGGGGCTGCTGCACACATTTGCCCCAAACTTCCCCATGCACCAAGAACTGAGCTGTCATCTAAACAGATGGCATGACACAATACAGCAAAGGCTGTAACCCCTTCACCACATGTACTTGCCATGTCTGCTCAAAAAGACATGGACACCACCCAGTGGCCCAATCACTGGCCAAGCCCAAGGTCAAAAGACCTCAGGCTTCCTGACTGTTCCCATTTGGAAGGGCTGCCAATGACAGACCCTGAATTTGTGCCACTCAGAAATTGGTGGTGTGAATGTTTCAAGGACGTTATGGCACCAGCCCCTGAGGTCCTACCTCCGTTCAGGGAGGTTAACCACTGGATCAACTTGATTGATCTGAATAAAAAATATATAGAAAGGAGGGCTACATGCCCTCAAGCTCTCGAACTGCAGTTTCAAGAGAAAATCGCATGTTATGAGCGAACCAGATGGTGGGAATGCAAAGCAGTCACAACGGCTGCTCCCCTTCTTTGCCTTGCAAAGAAGGACAGTTCTTTGCAAACTGTAATCGATGCAAGAAATTGCAATGCAAACTCCATTCTCGATGTCACGCCTATGCCTGACCTATGGTGTTGAAGCCATGAGTTGCCTAAACTGGCAAGTCCGGGAATATCCGAAGAATATCGGATAAATGCGATGAAAGCGGGATCAAATCCTGCTCAAATTTGAAATTGCTCAAATGAACTCGACTGAATCCCCCCTCGTTGATTCTTCCCTCGACCTTACCCCCATCAAGGAAGCCCTTGTAGACTCCAGCCCAAATTCCCCACCTGTAAGTCCAATCACAGATGCTGCTATGTCGTTGATGGATGATAACTCCACAGTTGCTCAGACTGTGTAAGGAAGGGAGGCTGCATATGCACCCCCTCCTAACTCTTTTACTTTGCCTTAACTCTTGTTATCACTTGTAACATAGTATACTATAATCAGTTTGTAACTTTGTGCAACAGCACTACATTATTGTACATACTTGGAGACCCTGCAAGCTGCATAGGCTGCATGTGCTCTTCCCCATTGTATATAAACCTTGCATGTGGGCGAGTTAAGGCTTTACAGCCTTTACTCCCCTGTTGATTATACAGCCTATTATAGCATATCTCTGACGGACTGGGAGTGTGAGGCGATACTCACAACCATCATAACATCTTACAGACTGTCACCCCTGAAGTGCCCAGCATGGGCGTTTTAACCCCAAAACAGGACCCTTTGGTCCTGCCCACTCGCGTAAGTGCAAGTGAGAAGTACCCTCACCTGCCTCATTCCACGCAGACAGGGCTTGATCAACTTGAAATGATCACAGAGGTTGTGTGGGCCCGTATCAAGAAGAAACTCAAGAAACGTAAGGAGACTACGTTCAAAGACAAAAGGAATGATGAGCTAGATGAGCTCAGGAATAAGTATGAAATGTTACAGAATGAGGCTGATGACCTATGTTCTGAAAACGACCATCTTCATCGATGGATCGAGTCCCTCCATAAGGGTAACAATGAACTCAATGAGGACATCTTTAGAGTTGCGCGCACAGCAAGGGGATGCCCTGCATCTCCCAAACCCGCCCCAATTCAATCTTCTACTCCCTTGTCATCACGGCCCACTTTTAGGTTCTGCACTCTTCCGCTCCAATCCCATCTCGAGGGCTGATCCCCCTGCTGAGGCTTTGATCCACCTGCCAATCCAACTCCGTCTCCAACTCTGGTTGCACTATGCAACACCCCGCTGAAACATCGCATGCTGTTTGTGGGCATAATTGCCGCCAAACATCTCTTCTGTTCTGTCACCCCATCAGTCCAACTCCGCACGTCGCCGTTCATTTCCCGCTTCTGCGGATCTGGACTCACTTCGTTTGTGGACACGACGTTGCCAAACACCTCTGTTTTCCGGTGCAATCTCTCTGTTGTCCTTCTGACATACCTCGTTGGATGGACCCTGCTCTCTGTTCTGGGACGCTGACTAGCTCACTCAATATGATCCGTTGATCAACGAGTATTGGGCAGTCACTAGGTCTGTGCATTCTGCATTCCAGTCCAACAAAACCGTGCACTGCAGCTGGTGGAACTTTTCCCTGGTTGCGCTCTGAACCCGATTCACCGTCAGCACTTGATTGTCAAGCACCACTATCCCGTCCGCTTGCTAGCTAAGCATTCTGACAGAAGGGCTCTGGCCTTTGCTTGGGCATTCACATTCTGGGATTGTGAGCTATGCTCCCCTCCACTTCGGAATCACTCTGTTGCCTACATTGCTTCAGCCGTTGCTGAGCAATTCCGGCCTCTGAGAACTTCCGCTGCCTTCGGGCACCCCTCCGAGAGAAGAGTCGCTCTCTTTTCGCCTTCCACACTTTTCCGCCACTTCCCTGTCATCCCCTAATCCGTTAACTCTGCCATCAATACCATCAGTACTGCAGCCGTTGCTGAGTACTGTGGTTGAAGGATCTGTCTGCGCCATTGGTCACTAGCCTTCGCTCCCGACCCTTGCTGCTTCTCCGCTTGGCCACTGGTGAGGTTTTTCCCGCAACCCTGCAACTCCGCTGTTGGTTAGGTCGCTATCATGCTAGGACAACTGAATCGCCCTCTTGTGATCCGTTGATCCGGATGGGTACTGAACAGCACAATGTCCCTGCTCCCAGCAACCAGCCCAACTCAACCTCCTTTGTCGCTTCGCTGGTCACCCGACCTTCAACCCACCATGTGCGCTTCTGATGCCACCGCTATCGCTGCCTGTGCACTCATTCTGGAAAACTGGGCCATGCCCGTTTCTCAATTCCGAACTCTGGTCTTAGGCCTCTCAGCCTTCGACACCCCTCTGCCTCTTGGTCCGGAGCCACATCGGCCCCAAATCACCCCTCCGACTCTTGGCCTTGGGCCGTGTCTGCCTTAGACCTCTGGGTCCTGGTCATTTTGGCCTCGGACCACCTCTGTTTTCCATATCACCTTCTGTTTCTGATTTCCTGTCCACTTCAGGCTAGTCAGCCAATTAACCCACCCTATCAAGGGGTGTTTTTTACGCTTCAAATAGGGCCTAAACGGCCTATTTCAATGTGGACGTCCTGGGACGTCCTGGTGATGCGGCTTGTTGCCAAAAATGGACTGTGGGAAAATATGAGGATGTCCTGATAACTATGTGCCCCGCGATGTTGTACATACGGCTATTTACATAAATAGTAGACAGGAAAATGGAAAAGATAAAGGGAATTAGGGCCGAGGTGGGGGAATGGCCAATGTTTCTCAATGATTTCGAGCATTATACTCTGCCATGGTGCTTTCAAGGGGATTTTTAATGCTTATAAAGATTTTGGAGATTTTACAAGCCATTGTAGATAACCATATCCGGTATGCACCTACTATGGGTAGCTTGAGAGGCTGGCATCTCTGTCAAATCTCCACCGATTTGGAAAATCCATCGCTTACAAGTACATACAAGCTCTGGCTAACATTCTGTAAGGAAATGTATAACCTTATAGCTAGGTATCAGAATGAAGAACACACATGTTATGTCGCATGTAAGCATATATATTACCACATTCAAGTTCTAACATGTGTTGTCATGAATATTCACCGAACATGGATTGCGTGGGAAAAGGGAAAAAGTCGACATTCAGAGTCTCTCAGGAGCCTTAAAAATATGGAAAAAATATCCTGAGTGCCCGTGGAGAATATTCTTCCCATAGTACCAAGTTTGAGAGAAATCGATGACATCTTTGTCAATATATTTGCAAGTTATGCCGATTGATGGCAACACAATGAATAAAGTTGACGATCTTCACAACGGCTGAACAAAATCTCTCCGCTACAGACTAGTTCGACTCATTTTGATAACAGCTTTCCAATGATACAAAATATGTGTAAATCGACGAAGAAATGGGGGAGAAATGGAGGAAATACTGCTGGAGCAGCCTGATATGAAAGAAGGTCGACGCGAAACCAAACCGTCGCTTTCCATGCCTTTTTTTGAGCCACACTAACTTCTCCTCTTCTCCAGCTTTCCAACAAGCTCAATTTTATTCAAATTGGCCCTGTGGTTCTTGAGGTACCACCATTGACAGGTGCTGTCAAGTCCACGTGAGATTCAGCATGGTGTTGAATCAGAATCTCTACTAATATTTGTCCATTAAGCACGAAAATTGCCATGGTAGGAGATCTAATTGTGCTCTATCGATCGAGCATAAGAACGTTGGGTATAAGTGGAGACCGTCAAGTAAGAAGTTGAAAGTTATGCTGTGCATGAGAATCCTGCTTGGGAACTGAAAATGGTTTCAGAAAAATAGAAAAAAAAATTAAAAAGAGCGAGTAATGTGGGTCTTAAATGGAGGTGCGAATGGAGGCAATACTGGGCCTGTGTGCTGTGTGGCTACAGTGTAAAATCCATAAAAATAGTTATTTTGTGGTGTATGAACCTTTCCCTGTAGAAACAAACAGAAATAATATGCTATGGTAGCTTCAAGAACATTCCAATTGGGTTTAAGAAATGGAAAACACTAATAAAAGAAATTGAAAAAGACAGAAGTGGCCTGGAAACCCAAACTTGTGTTGAAAGCCTCAACCGCTCCCCATAACCGTTCTAACTTTACACCATTCAACTATAATAAACCTTAGCTTTCCAATGCAGTTGGTCTCATTCCAAATGGTGGAGAAATGAGCAAGATAGTATGGGAGGAGCGGGGAATACATTGTGCATTTCCCCTATCTCACTGAATAGTAGTCCAAATGTCCTGAAAGTTTGTGCACTACAATACATGCCCTCCAAGTAAACTTGACATATTTTCTCGTATTTTTTTGACATCTGAGAGGCACCGAACTTTGACCTTGCATGTCATTTCCCACGCATGCCACTCCCGTGCGGTGTTGAGTGAACCGAGAATCACACATTTCTCCATCAGTTCTCAACCATTTGCCATCGGGTTTTTTGCGATGAATTCCTCTCAATCGCCTCTTTATTTCGTATTATTACTCAAACCCATGATTCTGCGTGCACACAGCTCCAGAAGTGGATTGTGAATTAAGGACATTGTTACTTGAACATTTGAATTGAAAGTGAATTCTCAGGACATCTCAGGACGTCCTAGGATGTTCCCATACAAAAGAGGCCTCTAGGCCCTCTTCAAACGTCCTGAGAACCCCCCTCTATAGGTCTAGATATCGGTTGTCCAAGGTGTCCACTTCTGTTCACAACCTCCGATTTCCTCCTGTCACTCATTTTTCTGTTTTCTGATCTGATCTGAACCTTGTTCTCCTGTTTTCTGCCATTTTGTTTTTCTGTTCAGACCTCTGTTCTTGTCTTCCCTGGCCATCACCTTCCCGCTCTCCGACCAACCTCTTCCGAATTTGGGCATCCACTTCCAACCTTCCGAATGCAACCATGTGCACCATCGCAGTGGTAATCCGATTAGCAGCCAGACACATCTGTACATCAGCTGAGCCTCTTGGGTCTTGGCCTTCAAGGGTTCAGGCCCTAAGAGGGGGATACTGTCATGACCGACAAATCCCAGGGCTCTGTCAGCGGCGAACCAATGCCAATAGGCGAATCCACGACCCGAAACCCATCCCTGCCTTATTGCATGAGACTTGGCCAACAATCAGAACCTAGACCCTGCCGGCATTCCGACCTTACCTCCAGTTCCCGAGCCCTTGGTGCTCCCGGCATTCAGTCCCTCCAGTTCCTATGCCAGCCTTGTCTCCATCTGAACCACACTCATTGCTTCCCACTATGTGGTCACAGCCATGCCCCGCTTCCATGCATTCTGCACTCTCTGCCCACTCCATGCCCTCTGCCCATCTCTGCACCCTCTGGCCACTTCTGGTTGCCCTTGACACCTCTGGTCAGGACAACACTCCCACTCCCCTCTGTACCTCCGTTGGCCTTCATGCTGTCCTTGTGTGACAGTGCTGACAGATCAACCTCTGTTCACAGACTTGTGTCGGCACCGCACCGACCCCGCTTATTTGCGGACTTGTATCGGCGCCATGCGCTGACCTCCGCTTTTGTCCTCTGGCCATTTTTGTCACTCAGCAACATAACATTCATTCCTTGCCAAGTGCCTATTATGTTCACCCCAATATTGGCATTTGATCTGTGTGCTATTGCACTTTCCTATTCATTCATTTAATCTGTCAATATTGGTACTTGATCTGCTTTGACTTTATTCATTCCTTGCCTCCCATTTCCCAGGTTCTTGTCCTTGGTTTAGTTTGACAAGTCCCTGCTCATTTCCGCTTATTTCCGCACCGGTCCCTCTTTTGATTTCTCTTATCTACTTATTGTCAGGGACAGCTCCGAAAGCGGCAAGGTCCCGGCGTGAGGGACTTGATGGGACAGGTGTCGGCTATGCATAGCAGCGGTCCCATCGTGGGGTGAGCATCCCTGACCACTTAGGCTGAAGTGGGAAGTTGAGAAGAAGGCTGCTTCTTCTGTTCCCACCCCAGGTGCTATTATATACATGCGGTCAGGGTCACGTGGGAGAAGCCACGTCATCTCCGCACACAGCCGTGCCTCCCCGGGCGTCTCCATGGGAGATCCTGGAGGTGGCCGCTCAGTAGGCAGGAGTGTGTGCACAGCGTGTGCGGAGATCAGGGGAGTGGGGTTAGGTACATAGTGGTACATGGAGAAAAGGGAAATTGACTGTAGAATAGAAATAGAGAGAAAAGGGGAAAGTGAGAAAGGAGGGACAGGGGGTGATAGCGGGGAAAGTGGAGTAGGGCAGTACAGCGCGGGGTGTGGTGCAGGGTCAGGCGGGTGTGCCCTGACACTTATACCTTGTAAATACTTTTGGGGACCTCAGTCTGAAATCAACTAGAGTACTGCCCCTGTCTGGTCTGAGTCTCTCCTTCTGCGAAGGGGGCTTCCCCCCCTCTGAGTCCGTGCTCGTGGAGTCTGCACTCCTCCTACAGGTCCACTCCGCCCGCAAGTCTTGTTTGAAGTCCGTTGTGAGTGTCAATCCATAAATACGGGATCTCCCCCAAATGTCAAGCTCAGGGCACAGCGCTCCACCTGAGTCGCTGAGGCTGCGATCCCACTCTGCTAACCTTGAACAGCACTTCTGGATGCACTGCATATTTCCACCCACATGTTAGAACCGGCGGACTCGGACGACTCCGGAATGGAATCGGAGACTTAGTGTGGAAGGACCTCAGCCTCAGCGACTCAGGCGGAGCGCTGTGCCATTGCTGGTTGTCCTAGGGGTCCCTAATTTCGGATCTAGCAGAGGGAAAGTCTCTTGGGGGGAATTCATGTCGATTTTGGACTGAGGTTACAAGTTACTATGTACATTGTATATAAGGAGGGGTCCGGAATCAAAAGGAGCGAGGGTACTCCAAAAGGAGACAAAGGGAGCTGGAAAGAGGAACAACACCGAGGGTCAAGGGTTTGACTCAATGGTGTTTCCCAAAGGAGGAGTGAAGGGCCAAGGCCCAAGGAGGAAGGAAGGAGGTTGGGAGTGGGGAATGGCTAGCTGACTGAATAGAAAGGAAGCAGTAGCCCAAATAGGAATGAGGGAGAATAGCGGAATTGAGTAGGACAATGCAATAGTTGCAAGGTCCGAGGTAAGTCCGGAAAGTCCGAACTCAGAAGTTAAACTCCGGAATATTGGCAAACATAATTAAATGGAATGAGCTAACCAATACAATGGGTATAAGCGGAGGTGGGGTCAAAGTCCAAGGTCGGAGCTAAGACCGGAGGTTCTGGAGATGGAGATGCGAATGGGATTCCGGAGCAGAGGTCCGGAGTCAGGAGCTTAGGTTTTGCGTACTCGTCTGGAAGGTGTCGAGGTTGGGGTTGGACCCGGAATGTTCCGGAGTCGGACCAAAGGTGGTGTCCGAGCCGGAGGTGGGATAACCTCTTGGGAGTCAGCAAGGAGGAGGTGACGGAAGGGAAGTAGGACTCCAGAAGTCAGGTTCGGAGTTCCGGGAGCCTGGAGCGGAGGTCGGGATTGTATGGATATGACACCACATGTCTGCATGTGCACTCCAACAGACCTCTGCATCACCTCCAACCTCAACTCAGACAGAACCCAATCCGTCTTCCATCCATCTTCTGACAGTTTGTCCGACTCTGACAATATCCCAGACTCTGACAGTATTCCGACTCCGACAATATTCCAGTCTCTGACAGTGATAGACCCATTACAACAATGCTCATGAGCATCATAAGATTCAGCATCAAGAATGAGCACTTATGTACTCGGACCCTCCCCCAACGTCATACTCAAACCCACCTGTGATGTATGCGAACCCACACCCTGTGGCATATTTGAACCCTCTGCTGCAGTACCCCCCTCTGACGTATGCACACTTGTCGGTGTATGAATCCGCCCATGCACCACCAGTGCGTGGGTGGGCATGCTCCCTCCACTTCCCATGGATGTGGCCATCCTGCACACCATGTCCATTACTCGCACCATCATCAAGACGAGGATTCATCCATGAACAACGCTGACATCAAGACTCGTCACTACAATGACAACTATCTCAGTGACGATGTCGCTGTCAATGCAGCAAGGTCCATGATGACTTGTAGGACCACATCGAATTGCCCATCTGTCATATCCCGGAATCCCAACCCCGTGCACTCCCACCACACCACACCTTCCTAACAACTTCACCATCCCCTACACCATGTCTCCCCACTCCCCAAGTCACCTTCCCTCCTGACTGTCTCAGCTCCGGTCTGGTTGCGGCCCACCGAACCTTGGCCACTTCCATCCCGGAAGCTCGGTCCCGAGTCGGAACATTCGGAGACCCCGGATTTGCTCCGATATCCTGATGGACCTCCAACATCCCATGACATGCCCTTAAACCTCTCCCCCACCCATTTCATTTATTTAAGTCACCTAACATCCTTCGGATACGCAACTCCGCTTTCAGGGCTACCCGCATCCCTCGGTGATCTCCCTCACGTTATCACTTATTAGTCACCTTCTATTCTTAGCACGACTACCTTTTTCCTTTCATTCAGTCGGCTAACCCCCTTTGTCCATTTGTCTTCCCCATTCCTTTTCCAGCCTCCAACTCCGCCCTCCTTGGCCCGACACCTCGGTTCCCTGTTAAGATATCATTCGGGACCTTTCGGTACCTCTCGGTACCTTTCAGTGTTTCCCCATTTGTCATTTCGGACTTTGACTAAGTCCTCCCCATTCTCCTTTATAAATACCCGTAGATTAGAACCTGTAGTTCCTCAGTTCTAATCTCGACTAAAATGCCACCCAAAGTCCCTCTGAGTGAATTCCGCTCCCATTCTACAAGATACCTCAGACATAAGAAATACAAGGACTAACTGAGACGTAACGGAGGCACAGCGCTCCCTCTGAGTCGCTGAGGCCACGTCCTTCTTAGAGCCTCTTGTACCCTCCAGCAGAACCAGGCTCCCTGAGAAGCTTTGGGTCACTACCGGAGCCCTCAGACCCCCCTCCAGTTGAGCCCCGCCTGCATTCGGACTCACGCATTTACCCCCTTTCCATCATGGGTTTTTGACACCATCTGGCTCTGGCTCATCCAGGTCCATGCCATGTAATCAGATGAGGAGCTGATCCCCTCATATCCCTACTGTCAGGGGACGACTCCCAGGTCCCCATGACCCTCCCCTATGGTCCACAGCCTACTGGTGTAACCAGCCCTATCCAGGGCACAACCTACTGTGGGTAAGAAGATGAGAAGGAAGCTAACTTCTCATCTTCCCACAGTGGCCACCATATCAGGAAAACTTCCGGGAATATCCGGAAGTCTCATGAAGGCAGGATCCGGGGCTGGATCATGTGGCACATGGAGCATGCAGTGCAGCAATGCATGCAGGAAATGTAGCAGGTCCGGATGCAGGTCCGGGTTCAGGCTAGTCAGGGTGTGTGCCCTGACACCTACCTTCATCAACAACAAGGCCATCATTGATTAATAACTTCTTACCTTCATCAACGACAATGCTGTTGTTGATTATCTACTTTGTACCTTTCCTCCTTTGTCAACGACAATGTTGTCGTTGATTATTCACTTTCCTCTTCATTGATGACAATTCTGCCATCAATGACCTCAACTTTCAAATCGTCACTATTGATGATGGTATTTAATGACTTATTCTCAACGGCATTGAAGCCATTTTTCCTTCTTATAATTCCCATTCCCTGAACTCACATGACAAGAAAGTCGCTTCATCGTCAACAACACTGTCGTCAAGATCTAGGTGCATATGTGTAAGGAGTGGTAACCCCACCCCTTATTTCCCATTACATAATTGTATAATTGTCTTGTAATAAACATGTATATACAAAGTACATACAATAGTGTGGGAAAGTGGAAAGAGCAACTTAGCCTTTCCTCCCATACTGTTGCAAATAATAACTTCATACAAGTTACTTTTGTTGGCAGCCTGAGGAACTAGGCTAACCAGGGTTGGCACCTACACCAACCCCTTACATCAGCCCATCTCTTATGGAGAAGTTTTGGAAGTTCCCAGGATTCTCTAGGATTTCCTGGTATATCTGGCTTTGTTTATAGCCAGACTTCATCACTTTGATGAGGTCCTTTTCTTTGAATTGTTTTCAAAGATTTTCTTCTGGAAGTATGATTTCTTCCAGGTTTTGGGTGCTCCCCCCAGAGCTTCCTCTAGGTTATTACTCACATGTATTGCTGCGAGTCTCTTTTTCTCTGAGTTTTCACTCAGAGTGCTGCTTAGGAGCAGTTCTATTCCTCAACTCTGTCAGGGATGATGTCTTCTGCATTTTTATCCAAGTGGATATCTGCCAACCGAAATGCAGATCCTTGTCAGTTGATGAGTCATAGTAATGTGAAAGTGCATCTGCCACATTGTTTTTGTGGCCTTCCACATATTTTATTTTGCAATTGAAGCTTGCAAAGAAAGCTTGCCATCTCAGGTGTCTTCCTGAGTTGTGGTTTTTTGCTTTGAAATATTCCAAAGCTTTATGATCCGTGATTACTGTGAATTCATGGCCTCCCATGAGATCGTCTTGCCATTTCATGAGTGCCTCGAGTTTGTAGGCAAAATACCTACACTGAGTGTTTGTGAACTTTTTGGACATAAATGTGGCAGGGCAGCAAGTTTGCACCTTGTCCAATTAGTGCACCCATGCCTGCTGGGCATGTGTCTGTTATGACCCAGACGTGGAGTTTGTCCCTCTCTTCTATTGAGAGGTTTTCTGGTGGATTCCACTGGACAGGCTTTAGAATTGGAGCCCTGCACATGAGATGTTTTATCTTGTCAAAGCATTTCTGGTGGAGTGGGGTCCACCTGAATATCTGCTTGTTCGAGCAGATTGTTTGCAGTGGCCCTGTTGTAGCCACTGACTGTCAGGGCACATACCCTGACTTAGCCCGGACCCGGACCCATGTCCGGACCCGCTCCACTTCCCGTGCACTTCCTGTGCTGCACACTCTGCGTGCCGCATGATCCGACCCTGGATCCCACCTCATGTGACTTCCGGGTATCCCCAGAAGTTTTCGCCATATCGGGCCACTGTGGGAAAGTGAGAAGTTAACCTTCTTCTCACTTTCTTACCCACAGTAGCTATGCCCTGAGATGGGCTGTGTTTACAGGCCAGACTGTGGACTGTAGAGAGGGGTCATGGGGACCCGGGGTCCATCCCCTGACACTGACATTCAGCATGAATATCAATAGATATTCTACCATTCCCAGGAATTGTAAGACTCTTGTGTGGTCTACTGGCTCTCGCCAGTTACGGATTTTTTCCATTTTGTCCACTTGGGCATGGATGCCTTGTTCATTCATGTGGTTTCCTAGAACATCTAGGATTGGAGCAAATGGCTGGAATTTCTTCCAGCTTATGTAGAACTTTGCCCCCTTGAGGCAAGTGAATAACCACAATAGTGCTTTATTGTGGTTCTTCACTGAGCTTATGCTGGTGAAGATATCATCAAACCAGACATGTAAACATCTGCCTATTTCTCCTCATAGTTCCCAGGTCAATGTGCGCTGGAAAGTACAGGGAGTATTGCAGTCTCCTGTGGTGCATTGTTTTGGAGTTGTATGTCCCATGGGGTGTAGAGAACATCATCTGGATCCACACATATCTGTTCATACATGTCCAACATATCGATCTTGGATCGGTATGTTGCTCTGGCAACTGATTCTTGGATCAGTCACATGTCTGGCATTGGAGTGACATTGCAAGCAGGAAGGAAGGCAAGACCACAGTCAAGGGCTCTCCTCTCTCCAGCTGCTCCCTCACCAAAGGGAAAGAAGAAGGGGGGGGGGGGTGGAAAGGGCACCTAGGGTTTCGGACTCACTGTGGCCCTGGTCCCGACTAACTCAGCCTAAAAATCAACACACTGGGTGGACCTCCCTGGAAGATGAGTACTGTCTGCGTAGCACTGTCCCTAAGACTTCAAGCACTCAAACACCACCCCAGGCACACAGACCTAGTACTTAGCGGAGCAGAGGGGAGAATCTCTGTATCATACTAGATACATTTTGTATATAAACCATGGTCATCCAAACTAAAGTCCGAGCAATCTGACGGTGTTAGGGATGGAAAGAAACGGATGGAACAACACAGAACAAAGAAAACAACAGAAAACATAAAAATATATAGGAACGGCCACACAATCAATAAAGTCCGACAGTCTCCACAACGGCTGCACCAAATCCCCCGATCTTGAACTCGTTCTACTCGTCTTGATGGTAGCTTTCCAGCGATACAAAGTACATCCGGATCGGAGAAGAACTGGGGGAGTTATGGTGAAAATACTGTGAAAGCAGCCTGGTAACATGTCTAGGTGGGCCATAACCTGGTCTGAAAAATTATCAAAAAAAAATACAACGATGATAGGGGAGGTTCAACAGGCTTTGGGAGAGGTGGGAAATTGTGTGTCAGGTCCTAGGTAACGTCTGTAGGCCATGATATAGCGGTGTCTGGGTACTACTGGCTCATCCCTCCCACAATGTCAAGAATTGTGTTTGAGTTTCGATTTCTTGCATCAATTACTGTGCACAAAGACCTGTCTGCTTTGCGGATGCACAGTAGCAGGCACACTCACTTGCTGCTTGTGGGATACCACCATCCTGCTTTTACATAGCAATCTATTTTTGTCACTAGTGCTTCCTGCAGTGCTGCAGGGCATCCCCCTAAATTTGGTCTATTGTCAGGGCACACCCACCTGACCCCACTCCACCCGGTCCGACCCCACCCGATCCCACTATCCTCACCCGCTGCCCCCATCCTCCCCCCTCCTTTCTCTCCTTCTCCCTTTCCCTTTTCCTTCTCCTTCTTCTTTCCTTTCTTTTCTTTCTCCTTCTTTCCTTTTCTACTACATGGACGACTTCCTTGCTTGATGTAACATTAACCAGGCTGTGCAACACGCCCGGACCCGGACACACCGGGTGATGCCCTACACACTGGACGTGCCTGAGACCTCTTATGGAGATACCCAGGCGGACATGGCTGTGCATGTAGATGATGTGGCGTTCCCCACGTGACCTCCAACCGCATGTACATAAACACAGCCTAAGTGGGAACTGAGAAGCAACCTTCTTCTCACACTTCCCACTTTAGGCAAGTAGCTTACATTCCCCTGCTAATAATAATAACACACTTCCCACTTTAGTCTAAGTGGCCCCGGACCCTTGCCTGCTTCGGGCCCATTGTTATGCATGCCTGTGCCGCACCCTACCAGGCCCTCAGCCCCAGGCGATATACCCAGACGCTCTCGACCCCCGGGTCGGTCCCTGACATCCATATATTAATCTGGCTATATACCCTTGGTGTGTAGTGCTGCATTGGGGCTGAAAGTTAAGCTGAGTTTGTTCAGTTTCCTGTATGGTAGGGACTGGGTTGTGACTAGTCACATGATGCCAGAGTCAATGCTCTTAAATTTTAATTTTAATATCAGGTAAATGAAACACTCAGGGAGCTCATATAGATAATAGTCCCCTGTGTGCAAATATAGCTCTATGAACTCTATGAGCACTCAGACCTCTGCATTCAGGTTTGCTGATGAGGTGGGGTAATGTGGGGTTGTGTCAGGGACTCATCCAGGGTCGAGGGAGCCCGGGTGTAGCGTCCGGGGCTGAGAGCCTGGCGGGGGGCGGATTGGGCATGCGTACTGGCAGGCCTGATGCGGGACAGTGGTCCCTGGCCACTTAGACTGAAGTGGAAAGTTGAGAAGAAGGCTACTTCTTCAGTTCCCACTTCAGGTTCATTTATATACATGCGGCTTAGATCACATGACAAGTGCCACATCACCCTCGCACACAGCCATAACCACCCAGGTGTCTCCGTGGGAGATCCCAAGGCCATCCGGTGCATGCACGTGTGCTGGGCACAGTTGGAAGTCGCCCGAAGTGCCCGGGCCAGGTACATGGTGGGCATGCAGCAGATGGGTCAATGGTACATTGATACAAAGAAGGTCGTCCATGTAGAATAAAGAGAGAATAAAGAAGAAGTAAGATAGGAAGAAAATGAGGAAGGGAGAATGAGGAGAGAGGAAGGGGAAGGGGGAGGAGGTGAGGAAGGGTGGACAGCGGGGTACCGGGTCAGGTTGGGCCGGGTGGAGCCGGGTCAGGCGGTTGTGCCCTGACAGGTTGGGATTCTGGGATATGACAGGTGAAGTAGAAGTGGGAGGGTTGCAGGTTTCTATCTCTTTGGCATGGTTGGAAAAGTAATGCATTCAAAGCACAGCAAACACAGGACAGGTTCTTCTTGACAAGAATGGGTAAGTTGCACAGGCCATCCTGTTAATTGGTCTGTGAGGGAAAGATGTGCTCAGCTGAATTGTCATGGGTATGTGGCTGCAGGACATATTGACTGGTACTGAGTGTGCAGTTACACAAATGGCCAATGTGAATGTAATCCCAATCTGGCAGTAGCATGAAAAATGGGGGTGTGGAAGGGTTGCTGTTAGATTCAGTGGGTTCAGATGATTCCAGAATGGAATCGGAGACTTATCATGGAAGGACCTTGGCCTCAGTGACTCAGGCAGAGTGCTGTGCCATTGCTGGTTGTCCTGGGGGTCCCTAATTTCAGATCTAGCAAGGGGGAAGTCTCTTAGGGGGAAATCAAGTCAATTTCAGACTGAGGTTACAAGTTACTAAGTACATTGTATATAAAGGAGGGGTCTGGAATCAAAAGGAACAAGGGTAGGCTGGAAGTAGACAAAGGGAGCTGGAAGGGGGAACAACACTGAGGGTCAAGGGTTTGACTCAATGGTGTTTCCCAAAGGAGGAGTGAAGGGCCAAGGTGTCAGGGGATGCGCATGCTCGCGCAAGATGCTCCAATAACCTAGTTGTGATTAAAGCCAGGGGAAAGGGATGTCCCCATCTTAGGGTCAGCTATATACATGTAGAGTCCGGCAATAAGGAAACCAAACAGATTGCCGATAGAATCACGTGATCATAGAATGTTCCAAAACAATGCTGGAGATGATCCGGGTCACCGGGGCTTAGGTAAGCGGAGTAGACGGGAATTACTGGCATACTTCCCATGCGCATATGTGCAGCCAGCATAGGGTCCAGGGTCATTGCTGATCCCTGACACAAGGCCCAAGGAGGAAGGAAGGAGGATGGGAGTCAGGAATGGCTAGCTGACTGAATAGAAGGAAGCAGCAGCCCAAATAGGAATGAGGGAGAATAGCAGGAATGAATGGAACAATGCAATAGTTGCAAGGTCCAAAGTAAGTCTGGAAAGTCTGAACTTGGAAGTCAAACTCCAGAATATTGGCAAAAGTAAATAAATGGAATTGGCTAACCAATACAATGGGTATAAGCAGAGGTGGGGTCAAAGTCCAAGGTCAGAGCTAAGACCGGAGTTCCAAGATGGAGATGTGAACAGGATTCTGGAGCAGAGGTCTGGAGTTGGGAGCATAGTTGCATACTCGTCTGGAAGGTGTTGAGGTTGAGGTTCGACCTGTGTCAGGGGATGACTCCTGGGTCCCCATGACCCTCCCCTATGGCCCACAGCCTCAGGTCTGGCCAGCCCTATCCAGGGCACAATCTACTGTGGGTAAGAAGATGAATAAGATAAAGGCAAGTAATGTACACTTGCCTACTGTGGGTAAGAAGATGAGAAGGACTCCTGGGTCCCCATGACCCTCCCCTATGGCCCACAGCCTCAGGTCTGGCCAGCCCTATCCAGGGCACAATCTACTGTGGGTAAGAAGATGAATAAGATAAAGGCAAGTAATGTACACTTGCCTACTGTGGGTAAGAAGATGAGAAGGAAGCTAACTTCTCATCTTCCCACAGTGGCCACAATATCAGCAAAACTTCCGGGGATACCCAGAAGTCACATGAAGGGGTAGGAAATGGGCCTGGAGCATGCGGTGTGTGGAGTGTGCGCGCATGTGGGAAGCGCAGCGGGTGGAAGTGGGTCTGGACGCGGGTCCGGGTCCAGGCTAGTCAGGGTGTGTGCCCTGACAATAGGGGTGAGAAGCTTCTGGGATCTCCTGGAGCATTTAAAAATGAAAAGGAAAAAAGAGGGAAGACTCCCCATGTAAGCATGTGGTTATAAGTGCCTCACACTCCCGGTCTGTCACACAAGTATGCTTTAATGAGCTGTATTGTTAATGGGGGAGTAAAAGCTGAGCGGCCTTTCCTCCTACCCACGCATCTTATATTCATGTATCTACATGATGTAATGCAGCTTTATATTATACATGTTATCTATGTTACTGAAGTGTGACTGCAGTCACACTTGATGTGAAGTATGCAAAGGACAGACAATGTGTGGGTACACATTGTAAGTCCTTACACCCCATGAATGTCTCCTACCACAAGACTAACACAACAAGCACTGCTTACAGCAAAAACTGAAATAGTAAAGAAAAGTTTACAAGTGAAGAACCCTGATGTGCTTAAACTGGAAGGTTAGGCTGCACTGTTGCCATGCAATGGTTTGAATTGATATAAAAAGAAAAGATTTTTGAAGCTGTCATGATCAGTACTGGTTGCCCAGTGGTTTGACTGTGGTTCCAGATGTGTAGCATGGTACGACGTTGGGGGAGGGTTCAAGTACATAAGTGCTCGTTCCTGATGTTGAATTTTACGATGTTCGCGAGCGTTGTCAGTCATTGGTTTTATCCATCGACACACAAGGATGTACATCCATGCAATACGAGCTGGGGGGTACTGGTTGGGAAGTCTTTTCGCCTCCATCTCAATGTCATTGCGCGACATACGCATTCGTGAGGTGCAGTTGTTTGTAGCCACCCTGTACCAGTCGGTACAGGTGTCGACATCCTCTTGCGAGGGCTTGCCTGTCTTGAATGACCAGGCAAGATGGTACATTGTAGCATAGAACCTCACACCTTCTTCGGTGTGTATGTAGTTTCGAACCAACTCGAACCACTTAGGTTCTTTGTCGCAGACAAGCGCAGCCGCATCTGTGAATTCAATTCTATTGACATGGTCGATGTCGTAGAAGCGGGTAGGAAGGGCCACTGATTGACAATATGTTGGTGGGGGTAGGGGTTCGCCATGCACTTCAGTGAGTTTGGCATCGTAGTACTTGTAGTAGTGGTAGCTGGGTGGACGGTTCGTGACGAATTCTTCGAAGGGGGCATCAGGGTCGACGACCCATTCACCTTCCATCTCATCATTGTCGGACGTGGGAGCCCATCTCTTGGAAGAGGTGGTTTTTTTCGATGGCACAGACTTGGCCGATGCAGGATCCACCAGGCCAACCCCGGGGATAACAATGGTTTGGGGAACAGTGGGCTGTGACGACGAGGGAGCAGAAGATTGAATCAGGGCGGGTTTGGGAGACGCTGTCACAGGGATTTGCCGGTGTACCATAAACAAGCCAAATCCCGCGATTCTACTACCCTCAGCAAGCACCTCACATCCATCACATGTAGCCCATATCCACTCACACTCCTTACACATATTTCCTATTTTTCCTAATTTTTCTGATTTCATTTCCGGTGTCTAGAGCCCGATGTTTCCGTTTTCTTATTGTCATGTGATACTCTTTCCTTATTTATCTATCGGACTCTTCTGTGACCCGCTGTATAGTTAGTTGGAGAGTATCAGCACCACACTTGACTGGACCAATATACCCTACTTCAGACCTGACCCTCAGTGAGATTTCTATCCCCCCTCCTTCCTGTTGCGAGTCTAGTTGGATAGACCTGTTACAACGCAGGGCATCCCCTTGCCGTGTGCGTGACTCTAAAAACATCCTCGTTGAGTTTGTCATTGGCCTTTCAGAGGGATTCGATCCGTTGATGAAGATGGTCGTCGGCCTCGTTCTGCAGCATCTCATACTTATTCCTGAGCTTGTCGAGCTCATCATTCCTACGTTCGTCTTGGAACGTAGTCTCTTTACATTTCTTGAGTTTCTTCCCAATACGGGCCCACACAACTTCTGTAATCATTTCGAGTTGATTGAGCCCTGTCTGTGTGGAACATGGCAGGTGGGGGTATTTCTCACTTGCGCTTACGCGAGTGGGCAGGACCAAATGGTCCTGTTTTGGGGTTAAAACACCCATGCTGGGCGCTTCAGGGGTGACAGTCTGAGCGACTGTGGAGTTGTCGTCCATCGATGACATGGCAGCATCCATGGTGGGACTTACAGGTGGGGAGTTTGGACTGGAGTCTACGAGGGCCTCCTTGATGGGGGAAAGGTCAAGGGAAGAATCAGCGAGGGGGGATTCAGTCGCATTCATTTGAGCGATTTCAAATTTGATGGTAGGAAGCAGGATTTGATCCCGCTTTCGTTGCATTTATCCGATATTATTCGGATATTCCCGGACTTGCCAGTTTAGGCAACTCATGGCTTCAACGCCATAGTTGGCCATGATAAGGCATTGATATCCACTGGTATCGGACCAGTAGGTGACGTTCACGCCACGGTCATGATGGTCTGCTGGATCTATTGTCTGGTGTCTGATCCCATTGTTGATGGTTCAGTTCCTCGACGTTCTCTACCCCTTGTACTGTTAGGTAGTCATCCAACGCAATTAGATCGTTTACGTTGGCCAAGGGTTCCCAAGTAAGGTCACCAAGTCCCCATCGGACATGGAACCATAAAGACTTATCATCATCCCACCGATGGTCGACAATTTCCTTAACCTGGTATTCCCATTCTGGGTCGTCGCCAAAGTCGTAAAAGACTTCTACGGCGCGCCCAGGGAATAGCACAGGATCATTCGGCTCATGAGGTGCGAGCCATGAGACATGGAACTTCACAAAGATATTTCTTTGCGTCAACACTGGGGGAAGCCTGAGGATGTAGTTTGATGAGTCCTCAAATACCTCCAGTATTTCGTAGGGGCCAATATAAGTTGGCAACAACTTATGCGCCCTCCCCTTGGGGAGGTTCAGATCTTTCATTGAAAGATATGCGTAGTCCCCTTTCTTCAGTTTGGGGGAATCAGGGCGCCGATGTCAGTTCGCCTGGATAGCCTGTTCTACACGACTCTTAATAATAGCATCGTGAGCGGCCTGGATGTTGTCCAGGGCCCACTGGGCAAAGGATTTTACCCCCAGCAATTCGGATGACAGCAGAGACACGGTCATCTGTGGGAGGTATCCATATACCAACTCAAACGGGGTGAATTTGATTTATTCGCACTTGAGTTCAATGTGAATTCTACCATGGGTATATGCACGGCCCAATCTTGCTGATCGGGTCGGACGAATGACCGAAGGATCTGGACCACTGTCTGGATCGCTCGTTCTGCTTGGCCATTCCCTTGAGGATGGAATGCGGTAGTTAACTTGAGTTTAACACCCATTAGTCAGTGTAACTCAGTCCAAAATTGAGACGTAAGTTTCGTGTCATGGTCTGACATGATGGACGTTGGCATGCCGTGCAAGTGCACGACATGTTGCAGGAACAGATGCGCCAGCTCAATAGTCTTGACCTGGGTTGTCACAGGCACTAGGTGAACCTGGCACGTTAGTTGCCACAGAACTACCCAAAGGTAGTTATAACTCAGGCTCATTGGGAATGGTCCGACGAAATCCATGGCGATTGACTCCCAAGGTTTCTCAGGGACCGGGAGCTGGTGAAGCAGTCCTGGATATCTGAGTTTGCTTTTCTTGGTCATCTGGCACATCCCGCAGGACGTGCAGAATTTCTCGATGTCTTTTGACATTGAAGACCACCAGTAGTGTTTGCATATGTACTTGAGCATCTTCTTGACGCCAAGGTGACCAAGGATTCGGTGTGCATGCTCGATCGCGATGCCCGTAATCCTCTCCCCTTTATGAATAGATTCAGGGAGGACAAGTCATGGTTCGCCTGAATCATTCAGATGGAAAATTAGGCCTTTGATGATCGAGAACTTAGGGGAATCCTCAGGTTTTGCGAGGATCCCTTTCCAAGCAGTGTGCTTGGAGTAGCCATCTTTCACACTTGCGATGAAAGCCTTGTCCTCTACATGAGGAGGTAGTTCTGCCAATGGCGGCAGTACATCTTCGAGGGAAAGCTCCCTCCTCCCTTGATGATCGTCAGGGGGATCGAGCTCGGATGCCTCGAGATCTCATGGCTCCTGAGCATCTCCAATAGAGTGGGACGCACCCAGGCGTATGCACTGCAGTTTCAACCTGTGCAGGTGTAATAATTCTCGTGCTTCCTCAGCACGCGCCAAGGGCAGGTCGTCGCCCTCTTTATCAATCCGTATATCTGCGGATACGTAATCGTTGTAGTGGACATCCTCGTCTGACGAGGATTCATAGTATCGTGACAGGGCATCAGCCACTTTGTTTGTGTGGCCCTGTACATACATGATGTCACAATTGAAACCATGAAAGAAATTTTGCCAATGAATGTGATGTGGCACAGTGTGATTCTTCTCTTTGAAGTAAGTAAGCGCCTTGTGGTCAGTGACCACAGTGAACTTTCGCCCACCAGTCAGCTCATCGAGTTGGTGAGCGCTTCCAGAACGCCTAGAGCTTCCAGCTCATAGGCGAAATACACCCATTGAGTCGGGGTGAATTTCTTTGACATAAACGCAGCAGGGTTAGAGGTTTGCCATTCCTCACCCTGTGCGAGCACGGCCCCGACGCCAGTGGGGCAGGCATCAGTGATCACCCAGACACAGTACTTCTCTCGGTCTTCTGAACCAATTGAATCTGGTATATCCCAGATTATGGGCTTTAGAATCGGCATCTTGCATGCGATTACTTTGATTTGTGCGAAACATTTTTCGTGTAGGGTGCTCCAGCGGAACGGCATATGGTTGGTACATATGGATTGCAACAGCCCAGTGTATGCACTGATGTTGGACAGGAATTTCGCTAGGTACTCAATGAGACCTAGGAATCGAAGAACCTTGGTGTGGTTCTCTGGCGTTGTAACTAGGCAAGAGGGCTGCCCAGGCAAAAGAGTAGGGACCTGGGGGTAGAGTCTGAATCGGGTCAGAAGGAAGGGAAAGGAAGGGTGGCTGTGTTAACGTATGGAGGGATCGCTCAACACCACATTCTGTGTAGCACAGAAGAGGGGTCCAACCACTGTAAGTACAACACAAACTTGGTGTATATATAGAAAAAAAGAGAAATCAGAACAAAAAACAAGGAAAATAGCCGATGGATGGTGGCAATGGAAACAGGAAGAATATTGAGGACTCGGCTAAGAAACAATAAGGCAAAAAAAAATGTCCACAAGGTAACAATAAAATCAATAATTGAGGCCCATAAGGTCAATATCAACCATCAATCTCGCTTCTCCACCGCATATCCGTCATCCTAACTCCCGTCCCGTCCTTTCATCCAAGCTTAAAATCGTGTGAATTGGTGGAAAATTGGTGGAGATATGGGGGAAATGGTGGATATCCGTGAATTTTGGGAAAGTGGCAATATGGGTCTTGAGAAAAAAGCATGGAAAAAATTGAAAAAAATGTGAAAATGTCCCATGGGCATTGTGAATATGTCGGAGGCTTGAGGGTGCTTTTTTAGACGAGTATATATCCACAAGAATTTTTGGTTGTGTTGCTTCACTGTCGTAGTTCCAGTGAAGATGTCGTCGAACCATATGTGGACAGCTCGACTGATTTGGTCCCTTAGGATCCAAGTCAAAACATGCTGGAATGTGGAAGGGCCGTTACAGTCCCCTTGTTGCAGCACGTTCGATATGAAGGTACCATATGGGGTACTCATCCCTGTGTATTGTACGCAGTCTAGTTCGATACGAATCTGTTTGTACATGTCCGTCATATCGATTTTCGATCGATAAGTTACCCGAGCCATACTATCCATGATGAAACGCATGTCAGGCATGGGCGTGACATCGAGAATAGAGTTCATGTTGTGATTTCTTGCATCGATTACAGTCCGTAAAGAACCGTCCTTCTTTGCAAGACAAAGAAGTGGAGCAGCCATCACGACTGCCTTGCGTTCCCACCACTTGGCTCGCTCATAATGAGCGATTTTTTCTCGAAGCTGCAGTTCGAGGGCTTGAGGGCACGTAGCCCTTCTTTCTATATATTTTTTATTTGGATCAATCAAGTTGATCCGGTGGTTGACCTCCCTGAATGGAGGTAGGACCTCAGGGGCTGGTGCCATGACATCCTTGAAACGTTCACACCACCAGTTCCTGAGTGGCACAAATCCAGGGTCTGTCATTGGCAGCCCTTCTAAATGGGAACAGTCGGGAAGCCTGAGGTCTTTTGACCTCGGGCTTGGCCAGTGATTGGGCCACTGGGATGTATCCATGTCTTTTTGAGCAGACATGGCAAGGATGCGTGCGAAGGGTTTTCAGCCTTTGCTGTGTTGCATCATGCCGTCTGTTTAGATGACAGTTCGGTCCTCGGTGCATGGGGAATTTTGGGGCGACCACATGCAGCAGCCCCCATGGAAGTTTTACCCCGTTCTGTTAGAACATCAAACATTTTGATGTCGCCCGTCCTTATGTGGACAGTGTGGAATTCAAAATTGAGGGACACTCCATTGGCATTCAGCCAAGGAGCTCCGAGAATGGCGTCGTAGCGGTCAGTGTTGGCGATGTCAAAGTAGTGAGTAGTCATAACCCCATGAATGGTTACAGGAGTATTCGTGCCGTACATTATGCACAAACGACTGTTTTTGGTCCCCATCTGGAGAACCAAGGGGTTTGGCAACTCGAGCAGTGGAATGTGCACCGCTCAGACAAAATCTGGAGATAGGGTGTCTGTTTCAGCGCCACTATCAAATAGGACAAAAGCGTTTACCCCGGTGATGTTAACCTCGCTGGTGAGCATCTGCCTTAAGTCGGCGCTGCGGTTTTCTGGGTATTTACCCGCTTCTCGCGAGATTCTAAACTTTGCATCGAATATTGGCGGGATTTTCTTCAGAAGCTTGTTAGGCACTGAAGAACTCACCACACTTTGCGTTGATGGTGTGTTGGATGAAGGTTTTGGGACCGGTATTACGCTGTCCCTTTTGTAGGATTTTACTGTGTCATCGACAAACACGACGACATTGAGACGGAGGCGAAAAGACTTCCCGACCAGTACCCCCTGGCTTGTATTGCATGGATGTACATCCTTGCATGTCGATGGATAAAACCAATGACTGACGACACTCGCGAACGTCGTAATATTCAACGTCAGGAACGAGCACTTATGTACTCGAACCCTCCCCCAACGTCGTACTCAAACCCACCTATGATGTACGCAAATCCACACCCTGTGGCATATTCAAACGCCCCACCTCTGCCACAATACCCCCCTCCGACATATGCACACTTGTCAGTGTACGAATCCACCCATGCACCACCAGTGCGAGGGCATGCTCCCTCCTCTTCTCATGGATGTGGCCACCCCACGCACCATGCCCATTACTTGCACCATCATCAAGATGAGGATTTGTCCATGAACGACGCTGACGTCGAGACTCGTCACTACGACGACAACTATCTCAGCAACAATGTTGCTGTCGATGCAGCTAGGTCCACGATGACTTGTAGGACTACATCAAATCGCCCATCCGGCTCTGGCCCATCCGGGTCCACGCCACGTAAACGGATGAGGAACTGACCCCCTCATATCCATACCTTTGTCAACGACAAGGCCATCATTGATTAATAACTTCTTACCTTCGTCAACGACAATGCTGTCGTTGATTGTCTATTCTGTACCCTTCCTCTTTCGTCAACGACAATGTCGTTGATTATTCATTTTCTTTGTTGACGACAACTCTGCCGTCGACAACCTGCACTGTCAACATCGTCACAGTGGACGATGGTATTTAATAAACTCACAACGATGAGAAAGTCATTTCATCGTTGACAACTCTGTCGTCGAGATCTGGGTGCATGTCACGACCGACAAATCCCGGGGCTCTGTCAGCGGCGAACCAATGCCGATAGGCGAATCCGCCGACCCGAAACCCATCCTAACCAGCCCCCAACCCCATGTCTGGCCCCCTGCCTTATTGTGTGAGACTTGGCCAAGAATCAGAACCTAGACCCTGCCGGTATTCCGACCTTACCTCCAGTTCCTGAGCCCTTGGTGCTCCTGGCATTCAGTCATGCCTGCCTTGTCTCCATCTGAACCACACTCATCGCTTCCCGCTATGTGGTCACAGCCATGCCCCGCTTCCATGCATTCCGCACCCTCTGCCCACTCCGCACCCTCTGCCCACCTCTGTACCTCTGTTGGCCTTCATGCTGTCCTTGTGTGACAGTGCTGGCAGATCAACCTCTGTTTGCGGACTTGTGTCGGCACCGCACCGACCCCGCTTATTTGCGGACTTGTATCAGCGCCGCGCGCTGACCTCCACTTTCCCTCTGGCCATTTGTCACTTGGCAGCTTATCATTCATTCCTTGCCGAGTGCCATTTATTGTTTGCTTCCCTGCCAATATCGGCATTTGATCCCCTCTTTATTGGCACTAGGTTATTGATCTCATTCAGTTATTCATCAATAACCCTTGCCACTTATTGTTTAGTGATCTGTTCCTCGTTTCCAGTTCCCGGGCTCTTGTCCTTATTTAGTTTGACAGTCCCCGCTTATCTCCGCGCCGGACTGACCAGCCTTTCTATATTCCCTCTTGCCTATTTATATACCTTGTAAATACTTTTGGGGACCTCAGTCTGAAATCAACTAGAGTACCCCCCTGTCTGGTCTGAGTCTCTCCTTCTGCAAAGGGGGCTTCCCCCCCTCTGAGTCCGTGCTCGCGGAGTCCGCGCTCCTCCTATAGGTCCGCTCTGCCCGCAAGTCTTGTTTGAAGTCCGCTGTGAGTGTCAATCCGTAAATATGGGATCTCCCCCAAACGTCAAGCTCAGGGCACAGCGCTCCACCTGAGTCGCTGAGGCCACGATCCCACTCTGCTAACCTTGAACAGCACTTCCGGACGCGCCGCATATTTCCGCCCGCGTATCCGCACGCGCGCTCCAACAGACCTCTGCATCACCTCCGACCTCGACTCAGACAGAAACCTATTCCATCTTCAACTCTGACAGTGCATATGTTCCAGGAGAAACTCTAAGTGGGCTTCGCCTACAAACTACTATTATAGCCTCCTGCAATGAGTGTGCCCCTGTTTGCATACATCTTTCGTATGTAGAACGCTAAAATTTAATTTCTTGAAAATGCTTGCTTTCCCCCTGTGTATATATGCTTGTAGCCTGTCTGCAATTTAATATCGCAAGGGAGGAGGATGTGAGGCCCCGGCCCATGTCTATATTCCGCCCACAACATCAGTTGATGTTGTGTTGTCTAATAATTATGTTGTGACGCTAATTTAGCGTCGCGGAAGCTTCTCTATTTATTTGTGCTGAGAATGCATTGGATTGTATATAAACCCTCAGGGTAGCTGTAAAAGGCAGATCAGCCTTTACTTCTACCCCGTTAATATACAGCAAATTCAAGCGTATACTTAGACAGACATCTGAGGCCTGAGGCGAACAGGGGAACGGAACATTACCGTCCCCAAACTAGTAAGATACCTTTCACTTTTCAACATCAACTTGCCAATCTTGAGCAAGGGAGGGGGGAAAGAAAAAGAAAAAGAAAAGAACAACTACAGTGATGCAACACAGGACTGAACCGGAGCACCACAGACAGCCATCCATGCCTGATGACCACATAGCCACTTAGCAACTAGTACCAACTTGGTTGTTCCAGTAATTTTATTTCCTATAACCCTTTAATCTCAATTCAATCCAAGTGCATGACAACAGCAACACATGAATCAGGGTTCTTTGCTTGTGCACTATTTCAGTTTTTGCTGTAACATTTAGATCAAACACTATACTATATATCAAGGACACCAAGACTCACTGATATGCAATCAAAATTTATGGCCCGATATATGATTAATCTGGCAACTTAATCACTTTCAGGCTTGCAGAAGTGTGTTAGATATGGAGGGGAAATGAGGAGGGAAATGAGGGGGAGAATGAGGGAGGAAATTTTGAAAAATAGGGACTTCAAAAAGTTGAAAAAAAAATAATTAGGGAAAAAATCAAAAATTTCAGGAACTGTAGTGCCTTTGAAGATATATAATTATTTGTGAAATTGAGGAAGAAATGATGGAGAATACTTTTGGAGACCCAAGAAATAATGAGAACTGAATTGATGGGAAAGTCTGAAAATTGAATAGGAAAGTGAGGGGAAGCCTTGTAGGATTGTTATTTTCTGCTGTTCTGATTTTTCCTGATTGTTCTTGGTCTCACTCCCAGCTGCTCCTCAATACTCCTGGAAGCTTTCAGCACCCTTGGTCCAACTCCAGACCATTCCAGATCCAACCTCAACCTTGACACCTGCACACAACATCTATGCTCCCAACTCCAGATGTCCACTCCGGAATCCCGTTTGTGTCTCCATCTTGGTTCTGAAAATTTTGATTTTTTCCCTAATTATTGTTTTCTTCAACTTTTTAGAAACCCCTATTTTTCAAAATTTCCTCCCACTACTCCTGCCACATTGCATACTCCTCACCACTCCCAGCTGCTCCTGAACCCCCTCCCAGGAGAACACTATTGGCTCCAGGAGTGCCCAATCTGTTGTTTTGTCTCCCACATGCTCCAGCCACTCCTGACTCCCTGGGGCATAACAAACTTTTGCTAATGTGGTGATGCCTGCACCAATCAGTCCACAAAAATGGAGTAGGGGTGAGATTGACACTTTGAGGCAAGGAATGCACAGCTTCACAATACCTTTCAACAAACTTCACAACAAGGGGCTGCCCATTGTGCTCATGGATGGAGATGAATATTGTGCACTTTGAGTCCTGGAAGAGCCATTGAGTATAGCATATTTTGATTTGTAAGTATGAGGTGATGTAAGGAAAGAGTCATGCTCCTGGGAAGGGTGGAGCTTTGCATAGTCACCTTCAAGCACATCAAGACACCCTTTGAGGATGTTGAAAACCTTTTCAATGCATTGTATTTAAGTTTCATAGAGCAGATCTCCCCTGAGCCATATGAAATCAGTCAATGGTTGTGTGATAGGCTTGTCAACATGGGCAGATCCAAGAACCATCATGTGCAGACCTGCCATTACAATGATGAATGTGGGACAGCAAGACACATTCCTAATTGTCCATTCTAATATCCTGTAAGCCTACAGGCCAGCTTTAGTCAAGTTAAGCTACTGGCATTGAGTCCACAATTCCCAAGCCATCATTGCACCTTGGATGGAGGGATCTGCATGTCCCATTCAAACCTCATTCTTCAGTTCAAACTGAAGCATTTTGACATATGGTGGAGCTCTTGTGAGGATGACACCATCTCCCCCTTGTCCTGTTGAGTGGTCTCAGATGGGATGGAGATATTGATTGAAAAGATCTGCAGCAATACCATCATGGTGAAGAGTTTCCAGCTTGTAAATCACCACTGCCTTGTTAAATAGCTGATGAGTGTGCTTGAGTTCTTCTGCAGTGGGGACCTGCTGTGGTTCAGCAAGTTTATCCTTGAACTGTTGGAATATTGAATGATAAATGGCAAGTAGTGGAGCCTGGTTCTGAGCCAGACAAGCATTGTAGACCAGCCTTTTGACTTGCTCTAGTGCTAATGTTCAATGACAGCAGTGGTTGATGGGGCTGCAGCAGTTCTTGCTTGATGGATGGCCTTATCAAATTCTAGACAGCATTGTCAGAACAACTGCTCCTCTGGAATTGCAAGTGGAATGAACCATGTTGTAACTATCATCACTTGCTTCTTATTGAGTACTGACCAGTCACTTTGTTCCTGGCTTAGCAGGAATATCATGATGCTCTGCAACAAAATGGATTGGGGCAAAAGTACCACTCACAACCAGGAACTGATGCATGGATCCACTCTCTCAGCCAATCCACTCAGATCCCCATCTGGCATGGTCTCTAACTTGCCCAGTGGTTTGTTCAACTGCACAGACAACATTAGCTCCAGCATCATGGCATAAAGGAATAAACTTACCTTGCAAAATACAACATATTTCCCTCTAGCCCCAAGCTCAGACAGTAATTCTAACTGTCAAACATGCTGATTGCAGTGCAGATGGGGCTCAACTAGGGGGTTCCAGGGGGTTGGGTAGTGGACCAAAGCTTCTCCAGGGAAGCCCAAGTCTGCCAGTTATACAAGAGCCTTGAAGGACATGGCCTTAGCAACTTGGAAGGGAGTGCTGTGCCTCCATTACATCTTAGGTGTCTTAATTTCATAGGGGTGGGGTATCTTGTATGACAGGAACATGAATTGTTCATAGGGGAAGTTTTGTCAAGATCAGAACTAAAGTACAATGGTTTCTAAACTACAGGTAAATATAAAGCAGAATAGAGGACTTTAGACAAAGTCCAAAAGATACTGAAAGGTTCCAAAAGGCACCAAGAGGTAACCCAGGTGTCAGGTTGAGGGAGGCCAAGAAGAAGGTCGAGGGCTGAATGGGAACAAGAAATGGGTAAACCAAGGTTAGCTGACTGAATTGAAAGAAGACATCAGTTGTGAGAGAAAATAGAAGATGACTAATCAAGAAGTGAAGGGTAGTGTTAGATCGGGCAGATTCAGATGACTCCAGAGTGGAATCGGAGACTTAGCATGAAGGACCTTGGCCTCAGCAACTCAGGTGGAGCACTGTGCCATTGCTGGTTGTCCTAAGGGTCCCTAATTTCGGATCTAGCAGAGGGAAAGTCTCTTGGGGGGAAATCAAGTTGATTTTGGACTGAGGTTACAAGTTACTATGTACATTGTATATAAGGAGGGGTCCAGAATCAAAAGGAGCAAGGGTACTCCGAAAGGAGACAAAGGGAGCTGGAAGGAGGAACAACACCGAGGGTCAAGGGTTTGACTCAATGGTGTTTCCCAAAGGAGGAGTGAAGGCCCAAGGCCCAAGGAGGAAGGAAGGAGGATGGGAGTGGGGAATGGCCAGCTGACCGAATAGAAAGGAAGCAGCAGCCCAAATAGGAATGAGGGAGTATAGCGGAATTGAATGGAGCAATGCAATAGTTGCAAGGTCCGAAGTAAGTCTGGAAAGTCCGAACTCGGAAGTTAAACTCTGGAATATTGGCAAAGGTAATTAAATAGAATGAGCTAACCAATACAATGGGTATAAGTGGAGGTGGGGTCAAAGTCCGAGGTTGGAGCTAAGACTGGAGGTTCCGGAGATGGAGATGCGAATGGGATTCCAGAGCAGAGGTTCGGAGTTGGGAGCATAGGTGTTGCATGCTCATCTGGAAGGTGTTGAGGTTGGGGTCAGACCAGGAATGTTCTGGAGTTGGACCAAAGGTGGTGTCAGAGCCGGAGGTTGGATAACCTCTTGGGAGTTGGCAAGGAGAAGGTGACGGAAGGGGAGTGGGGCTCCAGAGTCAGTTTCAGAGTTCCGGGAGCCCAGAGCAGAGGTTGGGTGTAAGGAGTGGTAACCCCACCCCTTAATTCCTATCTTCATTCTATATGTGTCTCATAATAAACATGTATAAACAATGTATATACAATAGCATGGGAATTTGGGAAAAGGAAGAGAACTTCTTTTCCTCCCCATTGTTGATAATTAAAGCTCCATACAGCTCAACTTTATTGACAACCTGAGGATTGAGGAGAACTGGGGTTGGAACCTACACCAACCCCTTACATCAGGATTGTATGGATATGACAGGTAGAGTCGCCATGGATGCAGGTAGCTCTGAAGTCAGAGTTACACATCCAAGGAATATTGGGTGACTGTAAGGGATGGGTGGTAGAGCGGTGATGCATGCAAAGCGTGCTTTTGTCAGGGACAGCTCCAAAAGCGGTGAGGTCCCTGCGTGTGGGACTCGGTGGGACGAGTAGCAGCTGTGCATAGCGGCGATCCCGTCATGGGGTGAGCGTCCCTGACCACTTAGTCTGAAGTGGGAAGTTGAGAAGAAGGCTGCTTCTTCTGTTCCCACCCCAGGCACTATTATATACATGCGGCCAGGGTCACGTGGAGGAAGCCATGTCATCTCTGCACACAGCCGCACCTCCCTGGGTGTCTCCGCGGGAGATCCTGGAGGTGGCCGCTCAGTAGGTGGGAGTGTGCATGGTGCATGCGGCGATCAGGGGGGTGGGGTCAGGTATGTAGTAGTACATGGAGAAAGGGAAATTGACCGTAGAATAGAAATAGAAATAGAGATAGAGAGAAGGGGGAAAATGGGGGTGGGGAGATGGGGAGTGATAATGGGGTAGTGCGGTACAGTGCGGGGTGCAGCGCAGGGTCAGGCAGGTGTGCCCTGACAGCTTTCTTTATTCTTTGTATACAATGTAAACAACTGTATTTACATTTGTATGGCTCGGGCTTGGGTAAAGGGTTCTTTACTCTTTACCCTCACCCCTGTCAAATCTAAGCTTGATACAGCCTACGATCTTGACAGCCAGAGGACTGAGGAGTGTCAGGGCAATAGCCCCGAACCCCGAGTCACATGTAAATTAGATACATATAGTCACGTGGGCAAGCGGGAACCTCCAGGTAACTGCTTACACACCACCGTAAAATACACAAACTTGTATCACTTACAGCCTTGTGTGCTGAGCCACCCTAAGACCTCACAAGGAGTCACCCAGGTTGGAACCCACACTGACCTTACAGTGACTCCAATAAATGAAATGAATAGAAGAATGATATAAAGAAATATGACAAAAGTGTCAGGATTCTGGTGGGGGTCAGGGCAGTCTGGGGGTTCTGAAGGTTCCAGCTCAGGTCTGAGCATCTGGGGTGGAGGTGGCCAAGGGTGCCAGTGTCAAGAACTAGTCCAGAGTAGGGGTGGTGGAAGCAGAAGTGAAGTGGAACAGTGGGGGGAACTGGACAGGACATAGCAATGTTGTAGGGAGTGGTATAGAGAAGTGGGGTAATGTGGGGTCAGGATTCCAGGATATGACACTATCCCCATATCATAGAAGTCTTGATCCTCCTTCACAATGGAGGTACTCTCCAAAAGTGTAATCCTGCGTCATGAAATCATGAGGAGTCATGACATGTCATGACAATTGAATTGAATCAGACATTTTTTACATTGAAAATTTTGGATTTCATGACAGTTCATGACAAATTGTCATGAACTGTCACCAAATTTCATGAATTGTCATGAACCGTCATGTGCTGACAAGGTTCATGACTGCTGGTGACACAATATGACATGATGCCTCATGGAGGTTCATGAGTGGTCATGATGTTCATGAACCCTCATGACCTTTCATGACAGGTCATGAAGGTTCATGGAGTGTCATGGAGTGTCATATGTTTATTTTGACCTTTTGCCATCATGTAAAATGCTATAATGTCCCATGATGCATCATGGACATTCATAATGCTCCATGAACATGTATGATGAGTCAATGCATGAGATGTCACAAGCACTTATGAACTGTCATGTGACAGACCTTATTTGTGACAGCACTGACTGATCAACCTCCAACTCATGGACTTGTGTTGGCACTGCACTGAGCTCTGCTTTTCCTCCAGCCACCTTTGCTGCTTGGTGTCAGAAATAGTGCTTGAGGGTATTCATGGGAAGTGGAGCAGAGTATGGCAGTGTGAGTGATCACTTAGCTGATAGGTTACTCCATTGCAAGGCATCAGGGGGTTGGGATGTTGGTTTCAACAACTCAGTGGGAGTGTTGTGCCACATGCTCTAGGCTATCCTGTATTCAGGTGTAGTGGAGGGAACCTGGTGGCGATGTAGGCTCAAGTGAAGATGAAGTCAGAGGTGAACTATTGTCAGGGCATACCTGCCTGACCCCACACAGCACTGTGCTGCCCTACTCCACTTCCCCTGCCATTGCTTCTTGCTCCTCCTATCTCACCTTTCCTTTTTCCTCTTTCTCTCTATTTCTGTTCTATGGTCAACTTCCTTTACCACTGGTGCACCCACATACCTGGGAATGCTGCACACCCCTCCTGTGCCACTACACCCTAATGCCACTGCCCCTATCACTGCACCCACTGTACACATTCCCACCCACACAGTGGCCACCCCCAGGATCTCCTGCAGAGACACCCAGAGGGGTGCAGCTGTGTGCAGAGATGACATGGCTCCTTCCATGTGACCTCAGCCACATGTATATAACAGCACCTGGGGTGGGAACAGAAGAAGCAGCCTTCTTCTCACTTTCCCACTTCAGACTAAGTGGTCAGGGATGCTCACCCCACAACAGGACCACTGCTATGCATAGCCGCTACTCCTCCCATCGAGTCCCCCATGCTGGGACTTTGCCACTTTCGGAGCTGTCCCTGACAACTATGGACAAGAGGACTTGAGGGGTATTCTAGTTGACATTCAAACTGAGGTACAGTTCTCCAATAAACCATTGCAATGTTTTTCACTTTTCAACTCATGACCTTATAGCACAATGAAAATGTATTTGAAAATTTCAAAAAAATATTCAGAACATGGGAAAGTATCTCATCTAAAGATCTGCCAATTATGTAAGCAATATTGCCATTTTTGGTAACGTTATGTAATTTACAAACTACCCAGGTCATTGCAATGGTTTATTGGAGTACCCCCAGGCTGAACAGAAAATAGGAATATCATGTGACATGTCATGTGATATTGTTTACTGTACACACTAGTAAACAAAAGAACATTAATAAAGCATAAATACCAAAGGACTTCACATGATAAGGCCCCAAATCTGAAATGCACCCTTTAGCCACTTCAAAAGTTGAACAAATCCTTTCCCTCATTGATTCTGGCCATAGTGCTTGCCAAATCTCAGTTCTTACTGGCCACCATTACTCCACTGTCACTCGCCTATGGTCTAAACACCGTTCTGCTGTTCCCAAGCCCAGTGGTGGTCGTCCATCCAAGCTTTCTGACACTGATATTTGCCATGCTTGTCATCTCATCAACTCTGGGAAGGCTGACAAGTCACCCGAACGTCAAGCTCAGGGCACAGCACTCCACCTGAGTCGCTGAGGCCGCGATCCCACTCTGCTAACCTTGAACAGCACTTCCGGACGCACCGCATATTTCCACCCACGTATCTGCATGCGCGCGTGCTCCAACAGACCTCTGCATCACCTCCAACCCCGACTCAGACAGAAACCCAATCTGTCTTCTATCTGTCTTCTGACAGTCTGCCCGACTCTGACAATATTCCAGACTCTGACACCAACTGTCATTGCTGTACCAACAATCCTAATTTATGATCAATCACAATGATTCTTGGGAAGACTCATAGTGATTCATGAAGGTCCATGAGGGTCCATGATCCTTTATGAATGCTCATGACACTTCATGACACTTCATAGACAGGCATGTAACCACTCAAAACCTGCCTGGAACCACTTAAGTCATGAACCGGCATGACTGTGTATGACACTTCATGCTGCTTCATGAAGTTTGGTGACCATTCATGAAATGTCATGACTTCCATGATGGTTCATGAACCACCATTACACTTTTTGCAAGTTACTGTCACAATGATATACCTCAGGCTGGAATCATTCCAGATGTTAAAGATGGGGGTCTCTGCTGATTCTGGAGTGGAAATGGAGACTTAGCAAGGAGGGACCTTGGCCTCAGTGACTCAAGCAGAGCACTGTGCCATTGCTGTTTGTCCTGCTGGTCCTTAATTTCAGACATATCAAGGGTAAAGTCTCTAGGAGGCATAGATTGCTCAGGCTGCTCAGGTTGTTTACTGACTGAGGAGTGAGCAAGTATGTACAATTGTCTATACATAAGGGGAGATGGAAGCATGAGAAACAAAGGGGGGTCCAAAATGGAACAAAGGTGTCCAAACAGAGACAAAGGGAAATACGGATGGGGAACTACACTGAGGGTCAAGGGTTAGACTCTGTGGTGCATACAAAAGGGGGTAAGGAGGGCAGGGGCCCAGAGGGGCAGGAGGATGAGGGGAAGTGGGGTGGATGACTCACTGGCTAAATAGAAAGAAGCAGTAGTCCAAATAAGGGTAAGGGAGAAATGCAAAGTATAGACTACAAACAGCGAAAGTGCTGAGGGAGGTCTGTGAAGCTTGGAGGTAGCAGAGCTTACAGAGGTGGGATTGGAAGTCCAAGGAATATTGGCAATGGCATTGCAAGTGGGAACTGACTCCTAGAGGGGAGAGTGGGGGAAGAAGGGAGGGAACGCTCCAGCTGACTCCCTGACAACTCAGGGAAGAAGAAGAGGGGGTGAAAAGGGTTGGGTGGTCCACTATACTAGCTTTGATGTTTTTAGCTAACAAAACCAACTACTCAACTAAACTAGTGGAATTGCCCTAAGGACCATTTTTTC
The DNA here is from genome assembly GCF_015039405.1 of Cantharellus anzutake. Classification (NCBI taxonomy): domain Eukaryota; kingdom Fungi; phylum Basidiomycota; class Agaricomycetes; order Cantharellales; family Hydnaceae; genus Cantharellus; species Cantharellus anzutake. The sequence goes on from NW_024067114.1 coordinate 85,883, forward strand.
CTTAGCTTTAGTTACTAAGCCTCTTGTCGCACCCCAGAGTGCACTGACTCCAAGCTAGATGTGAAGAGGGGGGAAATTCTCTGTACATAGTCAAACAACCTTATCCTATATACAACTGACCCTGAATACGTCTGCAAGCTTCCAGAAGGTTCCATATGACTCCCTCTGGTCACGTTGCAAGAGAAAATAAATGAGAATCACTAAAATCACAAGCAACAAAATATCAAACAATAGAAAGTGGCTGCAGAAACCCAACTTGCATCTCCAGCCCAAACCACTTGGAACACCAGCGCTCCCTTCATGTCTACCAGCTCGCCTAAACCACAGCTATCCAACGCAACAAACTGAATCCAAATTGATGGAGAATTGGGTGAGATAAGGAAAATTATGGGGAATAACTGGCACATTTCTCAAACTTTCTAACTACATGTCCCCATAGTCCCAAATTTGGTAGATCCTCCCAACCAATCACACCATAAACAGTGACTATTTTTCCCCATTTTTCCAAGGTCTGAGGGACACCAGAGTCTGTCTGTGCACCCTGTTTCCCACCCATGTGCAATGAACATGTGACATCCAATGCGGTGTAACATCTGAATCCCTCATTTCTCAATGAGTTCTTATCCGATTCTCCTTGCACAATGTGTGCTAGAATTGCCTCCATATCCTCTACCATCTGTACTATGGGCCTGTCACAAAAGTCCTGGCCATCCTTCCACTGTAGGTTTTCCACTATTTATCCTGCATGTGAGACCTGATATATTGCCTGTTTTGGGGTGTCTGTGACCACCACCCCTACAGCATTTACATGAAATAAGGTCACCAATGCATTGGACTTAAGCTGGAGTGGAGTCTGAGTCTGAGGTTGGAACCAGGACGGGATCTTGGGGCAGAGGTACATATGATTGGTGTCCAGGTCCAGGGTATAGGATGGGAGCAGGAGGTTGTACCTTGGTGGAGATTGGTCAGGAGAGAGTTGGGAGGAGAGGAAGGTGGGGTCACATCTGCAGGGATCGGAGCAGATAGGAGCAGGGTAGGACTCTGGAGGTGGTGGAAAGAGGGTCTGGGAGTTGAATTGGGATTGGGTATGTACAGATATGACACTAGAGTGTAAACTAGAATCTTGTGGCCATGCTTCTGCTAGGTGTCAAGAACATGTGAGGAGGGCAGTGTCCCTGGACCTTTCCCCAGAAGGAGGCTGGAGGTAGGGAACAAGTGGAGGGACCGTGGCCTCAGCGACTTGGAGAGGGGTGCTGTGCCTACGTTCAGTAAATGCTTAGGAGTCTGGTCCTTAACTTCAGAACAAGAGGGTGCAAACTCTGGGGGGTAGTCTAGTTGTCGATTTTGCACTGAGGTGCCATCAACTACAGTACAGGACTTATATACATAGTGGAAGACAAATGGGAACAAAGGGGAAAACCCAAGGGGGACTTACCCACTTGCTGGGTCAGTGAGCTTGTGAGAGAATCACCTTATCGGGTGTTGTGGGGTGGGTAGGTGAAGGGTGGAATTAGCAACAGCTACTAGAAGTGGGAAAACCTTTGCAGAGTGGGCAGAGGTCCTAGGAGGTCCGTAGTAATATTGGGTAGATAGAAATATTAATAATCATGTAGGATGAGGATAAGAGGTACTGGAGGAGGTACCGGAGATCGGAGGCAGAGGTGAACTGGGGGTGAACCGGAGGGTATAGTGGAGGTGTGAGGGGAGGATGGACCAGAGGTGGACCGGAGGTGTGGTGGAGTAGAGTGGAGGTGAGGTGGAGTTGGTATGGATATGACACTAGGGTGCTTTGGTGGCATTATGCTAGACTCTCTGCTTGGTTGTTGTTACTTCTGGATGTGTGTGAAAAGCAAATCAAAAACTGCAAAGGGGGAGGAGGCCATATTAGAGACTCACAAGGTGATCATGCTCAGTTGAAGATAGAGTAAACTAGGATAAGTCAATACCTAGTGAGCTAGATTTTGTTAGAACAGGGCAAGAGCGGATGATTCTGGAGTGGAACTGGAGACTTAGCAAGGAGGGACCTTGGCCTCAGCGACTCAAGGGGAGTGCTGTGCCATTGCTGTTTGTCCTGTTGGTCCTTAATTTCAGACATAGTGAGGAGGAAGTCTCTAGGGGGCATTTCTAGTCGATTTTAGACTGAGGGTCTAATTGAGTATGTACAAGCACCTACATATAATGGAGAGATGAAAGCACAAGGAAACAAAGGTGGTTCAACATGGAACAAAGGTGTCTAAACAGAGACAAAGGGATTTACGGAAGCAGAGTAGTCCTGAGGGTCAAGGGTTAGACTCTATGGTACATCCAAAAGGAGGTAAGGAGGGTGAAGCCCAGAGGGGCAGGAGGATGACGTGAAGTGGGGTTGATGACTAACTGGCTGAATGTAAGGAAGCAGTAGTCCAAATAAGGATGAGGGAGAAGTGCGAAATGTATACTACAAGCAGCAAAGGTGCCGAGGATGGTCCATGAAACTTGGAGGTAGTGGAGCTTATGGAGGTTGCAGAGGCAGAGTTGGAAGTCTGAGGAATATTAGCAATGGTGTTTATGTGGAATGAGGCCACCAACGCAATGGACTTAAGCTGAGGTGGAGTCAAAGTCCAAGGTCAGGACCATGATGGGATCTTGGAGTGAAGGTATGAGCAGTGTCCAAGTATGGGGTATGGGACAGTGGTGGAAGGTTGTAACTTGGTGGAGGTTGGCAGAAGAGGGATGGAAGGAGAGGAGTGAGGAGAGGAGTGAGGAGAGGAGTGAGGAGAGGGGTGTGATGTCAGGTCTGAAGGTGGATATTGGAGTGGATGGGGATACCAGAGGTGGCAAAGAGGAGGGTCCAGAAGTTGAATTGGGATCAGGTATGTATGGATATGACAGATTTTCACTAGGAAAGTATTTATGTATAAGTTGTTAGTTAATCGTCCAAGATGACATAGACAAGAAGTCTCACCTCAGTTACAGACAGAGTGAGTTGAGGGAGGGAAGGAAAATATTCAAAAAAGCAGCTTTGAAGCCATTAGCATCCATGTTTGTGTTCATCAATGAAAGTGACAGAAAAGGAAGAAGATCATGGCAAAATGTTCATGTGCAGTCACACATGTAGTTCCCTCTCTGACTCTCAGTGGTCTCAGCAGTTGTCAGGGCCATTGTTTAATAACTCTCTCTGCATGTCCTTCTCATTGGCACCAGAGGTTCTGATCAACTAGTTGGACTGCCTTTGGCTGTCTCCAGACATATCATGAGAGAACTGCATTAATCCGAAGTACAGGGGCACAAATAGAAGGATAATTGTGAAGCTTTTGGCAACCCTATAGCCATGCAAGGAAATGCAAGGACAGATACTAGTGATGGAAAAACCAAGACATGTGGTAAAGATAGAAAGGTAATCGCAAAGTTTTTGGGAGTCACTTGGACAAAGTTTTAAACATCCTTGTTTGGCAAATGATCATTTTCAAAAGTATGAGAGAAAGGCATCATCTATCAGGGTCCTTTTTCCAGAGCAGCAATGGAGGGCAGGTGTAGGTGACTGTGAAGACAGCAGCCAGTAGCACAGGGAAAGTAACCCAAGTGCACAGTGATGCAAATGATCAAATTACATATGGTGATTTGGGTGGCTAGATCAGGGTTGCTGTGATCATTAAGTCATATCAACATGCTGATGCCAGAGCATCAGCAACCTTTTCAGGATAATATCAAGCACAACCAGTGAAACTTGGTGTCAGAGACCTGGTCAAGACAAAGGAGTGTCTCCATGGCGGAGGGCTTCGGCCTCAGCGACTTGTGCCAGGAGTGCTGTGCCAAGTAACACGTCTGTGCCCTAACTTACTGAACTGGCAACCAGAACTGAAGGGGGTAAACTCTAGTCAATTTTATTACTGAAGTGTAACCTATGTACAAATTGAGTATATATAGTTACAGCGAGGGTGGGTCCGCAAATGGCAGAGCCAAGCGGAGTGGAGCTAACAGGGTTTAGACATTAGCCAATTGAATATTACCGACGAGTCGGGTTACGGGGTTAACGGAAAAGCAGGCGATAACCCAGAAATGGAAAGGAGGGATAGGCCCAAAGGTGGGCTTTGCAGGGCAAGCAAGTGTATTGTTCAGTGGAGTCAGGAGTGCACTAGCGGACGTCAGAGTTGTCTGGAAGCCTTCAGGGCTCCGTACTTAGGGAGGTGTAGGTAATAAATTGAAAGGAGGGGGTGGTGACCATCGAGGGGTACCGAGGGGATTGCAGAATACGGGAGCTCCAAGGTTAGTGAAGAAGGAGCAGAAGTGGACCAGAGGGATTGGAGGGATCGGAAGTCGATGGCCAGGGATGGATATGACACTTGGTAGAAATGCACTTCCTCTTCTGATTAGCTTGTAATACTTGCATTGCCATTGATTTTACCTGGGGGAACATATTGATGACCCATTCACACCCTAATCACCAGAATTGATGAGACTGGGATTCAGTGAGGAGTCGATATTCATAGTTGACTGAAATCTCAGAATGTTGAAAAATTGTGAGAAGCTCACTGAAGGATTTGATAGGATGTCCTGAACGTTGGTTTGATAAAGAAATTGGAGATGTGGAATTCTGAAATGCACACCTTTGACATCCCTCTTCCATTCTGTCATTGAGCTAGCCATACAGTGTTTATTTCAACAGTCTTTGCTTGAACCTTGATCATCAACTCTCCACTGTTGGTCCAGCACAATGATTTCCAACATGGTAATCTGCATCTGGGAATGATAGGTAGTGTCATATCCCGGACCTTCCATCCCCTATCCATCCTGTTCTCAGATGACTAATGCTATGACTGTCAAAAACCCGGATCGTAGGGGTAAATGCGTGAGTCCAAATGCAGGTGGGGCTCAACTAGAGGGGGAATCCGAGAGCTCCGGTGGTGGACTGAAGCTTCTCCAGGAAGCCCAGTTCTGCTGGGTGGTACAAGAGGCTCTAAGAGGGACACGGCCTCAGTGACTCAGAGGGAGCGCTGTGCCTCCGTTACGTCTCAGTTAGTCCTTGTATTTCTTATGTCTGAGGTATCTTGTAGAATGGAACAGGATTCACTCAGAGGGACTTTGGGTAGCATATTAGTCGAGATTAGAACTGAGGAACTACAGGTTCTAATCTATGGGTATTTATAAAGGGAAATGGAATGGACTTGGTCAAAGTCCGAATGACAATGGGACAACACTGAAAGGTGCCGAATGATACCGAGAGGTACCGAAAGGTCCGAACGATATCTTTAACGGGGAACCGAGGTGTCGGGCCATGGAGGGTGGATTAAGAGGCCGGAAAATGAATGGGAACGAGAAATGGGTAAGGGGGGGTTAGCCGACTGAATGGTAAGGAGAAGATAGTCGTGCTAAGAGTGGAGGGTGACTAATAAGTGATGACGTGAGTGAGATCACCGAAGGATGTGGGTAACTCCGAAAGCGGAGTTGCATATCCAAAGGATGTTGGGTGACTCAAATAAATGAAATGGGTGGAGAAATGGTTTAAGGGTGTGTCACGGGATGTTGGAGGTCTGTCGGGATATCAGAGCAAATCTGGAGTCTCCAAATGTTCTGACTCAGGACCAAGCTTCCAGGATGGGAGTGGCCAAGGTCGGTGTGCTGCAACCAGACCGGAGCTGAGACAGTCAGGAGGGAAGGTGACTTGGGGAGTAGGGAGGCGTGGTGTAGGGGATGGTGAAGTTGTTAGGAAGGTGTGAAGTGGTGGGAGTGCATGGGGTCGGGATTCCGGGATATGACAATGACCACCAACCCCCTGAACCACCTCTGCCTCTCTGGACTATGCTGCAAGCAGGAATTTACTACCAACACAGGAAATGGAAGGTAGCACTCCAACTCACTGCCCAAAAGGCTAGGGAAAAAAGAAAGGGGGCTGAACAGGTATTGCAGTAGAACAGGTCCATGATTTCAACAGGGGGGAATTTTGGGGAAAAATTCTGGTAACTCTTTCATATCTTCTTTTTGTGGTGGATTTCCCTAAAGGTCACAATAGCCCTTACCAATTGCATGGCCACTCACAACACCCAAGTACACAGACTTCAAAGGTAGTGGGAGGGGGGGACCTCTCTCTTTTTCGTTCCCATTACAATGTACATATAGTGTTTAGACAACATTCTTATCGTGAAAAACTCCTGAAATATATCGTTTGACTGAGGTAAACCTCCACCAGCTATGGGGATTAGCCTCGATCACCGTTGACTAGAATGAATTTCCAAACAACAACAGAAAAATAATGTAAAAATGTAAACTTCTTCATACCACTCTGTGTTCCTCGTCAAAACCCTGTCCCTTCATTCCATTCGATTCTCCTCAGCTCTAGCTTTCCAATGATACCGATTTTGTAGAATTTGGTGAAGATTTGGCTGAGAATAGGAATTCTCAGATGTGGGATGCATATCATGATTATCTGTGCACAGGGAAACTTGGACCAAATTATTTCCCAAAATTCCAAAACTCCTCCAATGAGTTCCTTAGCATTTTTATCATATAACTAACTCATATTCTCCTGGAATTTGGCTGAGGCCGGCTCACATGTGAGCATCTGCATGGTTCATGTAGTCCCATGACTCCCATAATCAGAAATTCCCTCAATATCTCCACAACCACTGATCCGATTGGGATGAAATTCTATGCTGGGTCTTTGGGTATTTTTCTGGATTTAATGACTCCAAGATCATCCTCTGCTGCTAACTTTTGACCTCATACCCATTGAGTTCCAGTCAAGTGCATGGACATAGCACAAGAGGACTCCTCAGCCTGAATTTCTCAACCAAATCTCAACCAATTTCTTTGCAGAAAGGCTCATTTGGTTCCTCTTCCCTAATAATGTACAAGGGCAGGAGCCCACTTTTTGATGTATTTACCACAAAAAGTTCCATGAAAATGAGCACACCTATCATGCCCTCCTACAATGCCAGCGAGCCTAAGCCTCCTCCTACCATGACTCTCCTCCACCCCATGTACCCTCTCTACTTCTGTACCTCCTACAGACCTCTGCCATTGTTCTGATGAGTACTGTGGACTACTGACAAAGTTGTTGGAACCTCCATCTCTCATCATCACTATCACGACTATTATTAGTTGTACTTCCTCTCACCTTATCCTACCCCTCTCCACCCTCTGCACCTCCAACATCCTTGCCTCCAGACTTCCGGTTGTCCTTCCTTCAGACCTCCATGCCCAAGTACCTCCTTATCTCCTACCCTACCTCTGCTCATCATATTCTTTTATTACTCATATTATATTTTCCCTACACCCAATATTCTGGACTATGACTTCCAAGTTCCAGACCTTTCTGGACATTTTCCTCATAGTACCCCTGCTTGCTTATAAATGGACTTAACCTCTGTTATTCAGTTGGTTCACCATTCTCCCACTCTACACTTCTCAGGCATAATTCAGGCTTTTTGCCTAAAAGCCATTTGTCCTGTGGAGTCATTTGCCTATTCACTTCTGCTTCCGCTTGGTAATGTTTGTTTACCTTTGGACTCAAACATTCCATATATATGTACCCATGTAAACCTCCTAGTGAATAGAGCCAGATATAATATTACATCCATCAATCCCCCCATCTTCCAGCCCACCTAAGTTACTCTCATCAACACCAAATATGTCCTGAGTGACATGTGCCTAAGGCCCTTGGTATGATTACCAATGATTCCTGTGAGGAGCAATTGACCCTTGCTAACACCTCAGCCATTAAGTAGTAAGGGGTGGTGTCATATCCATACAAACCTGACCTCACTCCGGGGTCCCGGAACTCCAAAACTGACTCCAGAGCCCCACTTCCCTTCCGTCACCTTCTCCTTGCCGACTCCAAGAGGTTATCCCACCTCTGGCTCCGACACCACCTTTGGTCTGACTCTGGAACATTCTGGGTCTGACCTCAACTTTGACACCTTCCAGATGAGCATGCAACACCTATGCTCCCGACTCCAGACCTCTGCTCTGGAATCCCGTTCGTGTCTCTGTCTCCGGAACCTCCAGTCTTAGCTCCAACCTTGGACTTTGACCCCACCTCCACTTATACCCATTGTATTGGTTAGCTCATTCCATTTAATTACCTTTGCCAATATTTCGGAGTTTAACCTCTGAGTTCAGACTTTCCGGACTTACTTCGGACCTTGCAACTATTGCATTGTCCTATTCAATTCTGCTATCCTCCCTCATTCCTATTTGGGCTGCTGCTTCCTTTCTATTCAGTCAGCTGGCCATTCCCCGCTCCCATCCTCCTTCCTTCCTCCTTGGGCCTTGGGCCTTATTAGGGACCCCCAGGACAACCAGCAATGGCACAGCGCTCTGCATGAGTCACTGAGGCTGAGGTCCTTCCATGCTAAGTCTCCGATTCCACTCCAGAGTCGTCCAAATCCACCCAATCTAACAGGTGGCCAGTTGGCCCCTCCTCCCTGACAAATTGGGGACACAGTAACATAATGGGTGCAGCACTCCACTCTGAGTGACTGAAGCCAAGTCCCTTTAACACCCTCATCACCCCCAAAGTTCCTCTGGCTGGTCTCTGACTTGCCATCGGATGACCCGGAACCTTGAGCTCCACACAACACCACCTTGGGAGCTTGGATAGGTTCCAGGAACTGTCAGAGACTGGATTCAGGACAAATGAAAATGACTCTATGTTCAGAGGGCTATGGCCTCAGCAACTCTACCAGGAGCCCTGTGCCCAGTATCATGTTGGTGCCCTAATTTACAGACTGAGGAGTCTTCTAGAAGAGGGGGATTAACTCTAGTCGATTTGTTTGCTAAGGTGTATGGTAACACAAGTTATGCATACATAGATACAGAAGGAGTCTGGCCAGATGGAGCTGGTCAAGGGTTAGCTGACTGAATACTACTGATGACTTGGGTTATGGGGTTAACAGGTTATTGGAATGGAGGGATCTGTCAGGATCGTCTTGAACATGTATCTGGATGATCTGCAAGGGTGCGTGAAGTCGTCCAGGCTCATAAGGTCAGAGGGGTGGGACTTCAGCTTCAGTGACTTGGGTGGAGTGCTGCACTTCGTTCTTATGTTGAAAGAGGGCTCACAGCTCTCTATGCCAACACAGCTCGTGGGGGACAACTCTCCTAAACCTCTACTTTTTCTCTTGACTTGATCCTTAACTCCATGGTGGGTTCCTGGGATTTCCGCAAGGTCCGGGCTCAGTGTCCACTACTCACTTGTTGTGAGCTAGATCACTGCCCTTATTCCTACTGTTGGAATTCCACACACTCACACCCACTCTAGTGTATCCTAGCACCTTAGAGAATTTTTGGGGAAGGGGAGAACTTCTTTTCAAAAATCTGGTATGTACAGGATTATAAGAAGGAATAGATGGTAAATATTGGTGCCATATGGCACCTGCATACCTTATTAGGCGAAATAATAAAAAAGGGTAACAGTAACAATAAAAGAATATAATCAATAACTGAAATGATGGTGAATTTATGAAAATAAGCAATTTCTCAACAGATTTATGGAATTAAGAGCTGAAATTGAAAATGAAGCTGGAGATAACTCTCATGCAGCCAATAAGCATTTTTACCAATCTATTAGATGCTGTTGGAATGAGTGAGGCTGGAATTCTGGGTTGCCACTTGAGATTCCCATGCCCACACATACTCGTGACTGTCATATCCATACAATCCCGACCTCCACTCCGGGCTCCCGGAACTCTGAACTCCGACTTCCGGAGCCCTACTTCCCTTCTGTCACCTTCTCCTTGCCGACTCCCAAGAGGTTATCCCACCTCCGGCTTGGACACCACCTTTGGTCCGACTCCGGAACATTCCGGGTCCGACCCCAACCTCGACACCTTCCAGACGAGTACGCAAAACCTATGCTCCTGACTCCGGACCTCCACTCCGGAATCCCGTTTGCATCTCCGTCTCCGGAACCTCCGGTCTTAGCTCCGACCTCGGACTTTGACCCCACCTCCGCTTATACCCATTGTATTGGTTAGCTCATTCCATTTAATTGCCTTTGCCAATATTCCGGAGTTTAACTTCCGAGTTCGGACTTTCCGGACTTACCTCGGACGTTGCAACTATTGCATTGTCCTATTCAATTCTGCTATTCTCCCTCACTCCTATTTGGGCTGCTGCTTCTTTTCTATTCAGTCAGCTAGCCATTCCCCACTCCCATCCTCCTTCCTTCCTCCTTGGGCCATGGCCCTTCATTCCTCCTTTGAGAAACACCATTGAGTCAAACCCTTGACCCTCAGTGTTGTTCCTCTTTCCATCTCCCTTTGTCTCCTTTCGTCCTACCCTCGCTCCTTTTGATTCCGGACCCCTCCTTATATACAATGTACATAGTAACTTGTAACCTCAGTCCGAAATCAACTTGAATTCCCCCAAGAGACTTTCCCTCTGCTAGATCCGAAATTAGGGACCCCCAGGACAACCAGCAATGGCACAGCGCTCCACCTGAGTCGCTGAGGCCGAGGTCCTTCCATGATAAGTCTCCGATTCCACTCCAGAGTCGTCCGAGTCCGCCCTAGTTCTAACAGTGACCTGCTGTGCCTAACCTGTCCAATGCAGAACTCCATCAATTCTCCACTGTTTGGGATGTTCTTGATTTCGTCAGAACCGTATGAATTAGCACTATTTTTGGACACCAAATCTGTACTGAGTCGTCACATGAATGGAAGGGGTTTTCTGAATGGTGGAAGTGAGCTGGCTCTGTGTAGGTGATTATCCCACCTACAATGTTGGTGTCCCAATTTCAAACAGAAGCCTTACAATGAAGAGAGACTAGGGGGAAATCCAAGTTGATATACGAACTGAGGTACATCCAGTGTAACCTACACACATTATAAGCACAACTAACTGAATAGGACCAGCTGGAAGGAGTGGCAGATCAAGCGCAATATTAATGAATGAAGAAATAGACAAATGGTTAATATTGGCAAACTTTGCCAACAAAAGGAAATAAAGAAACAAGGAGTGGCAAGGGGAGAACAATAGTCCACAAGCGAACAAAAGAGAGAAAAGGCCATCCAGCCATCTAGCAAGCTGTCTGGCTGGCAGGCAGATAACAATGAACCACTTGAATGGGCAACCTTGGTTGGAAGGTACATGCGCAGGGAGAAAGTGCAGATGAGGGTGACTGTCAGGGCACAGCCCTCGACCCCACACACCCTCAGACACCCCTTTCCCCCTCCTAACCACCCTCCCCCCATTTTCCCCCATTTTTCCTCCACTGTTCCACAATGGTACAGGTATGCAAACCCATGGGAACATTCTGGGCAAGCAGCTCACCCAGAATCTTCCCATGGTACCTAATATGGAAACTCGGGAAAGACCCGACAACTGCATAGTTCTCAGGCTCCTTTTTGTAGCAGCCTCACAGGGGGTTGAGAAGGTTACCCTTCTTCTCAACTCATTCCCTGTGAAGCCCAGGGCAAGTCCCCTCAGCAACTTTGAGGAATTAGTGGCTGGAGAAGACTCTCCAGTGCCACTCCCAGACCTCATTGCTACGTCCCCTCTGGACAAAGGATGGACCCTGACAGCGATGGGTGGATGGGTGGGTGAACGGATGATGATGGCAGTGAGTGGGACAGGCCAAGCGGCACTAGGATGCGTTGATGGAAGTGACAGATATGCCAGGTTGTGACAGGATTGGTCTGAAGGTGGACTTGCAGGGTAGGCAACTAAATGACCCAATGGAGGTGGGGGTGTGCTTGCAGACATCAGAGCTGTCCAGAGACCTTTGGGGTTCCATACTTAGGGAGGCACAGTGTCAGGGGATGAACCCTGGGTCCCCATGACCCCTCTCTATGGCCCACAGTCTAACCTGTAAACACAGCCCATCTCAGGGCATGACTACTGTGGGTAAGAAAGTGAGAAGAAGGTTAACTTCTCACTTTCCCACAGTGGCCCCAATATAAAACTTCTGGGGATACCTGGAAGTCACATGAGGTGAGATCCAGGGCCGGATCATGTGGTGTGCAGAGCATGCAGTGCAGGAAGTGCACACACAGGAAGTGTAGTGGGTCCGGATGCAGGTTTGGATGCGGGTCTGGGTCCAGGCTAGTCAGGGTGTGCCCTGACACATAGGTAATATATTGAAATGGGTAGGTGGTGACCATCAGGGGAGTCAGAGGAGATTGCAGGATCCAGGGGTTCCAAGGTTGGAGATGAAGGAGCAGAGGCAATCTGGGATGGCTGAGATCCAATTGGTTTGGTAGCACTTCATTGTATATTGAACACATCTCATTGAGTGTTGACTGGTGACATTCAGTCCATTAACACTCCATGACTGGTGAATGTGTTGCTGGTGCATCATCCAAGGTGTGCTTCATTTGTAATCAAGCTTTATCTGCAGCTGTTGACTCTTCCATATTTACAACCTACAGAGGGATCTAATCTCATAATAATGCTCATGTTACACTATTGCAATGGTCCATTGAAAGGTTCATTCTCATCTTCATCATCCCGATCCATTTTTCCACTCATCTGTCCCCTCATTCTGAAGACATCCACATCACCATCAATACCAGGTATATTATGACCAGTGTAGCGATTTCCAATACTATAGTACTTCTCTTGAATGCTCATGGCAGTTGAGAGGATTGCTCTGCTTTCACACCTAGCACAAATTGCATGGTGTGGACTACCTGTCACAGACCATTCCTGTCATATCCATCCACCGCCACCACCTTCCATCCCCTCCACAGAAGGACAACCTCTGTACATTGTAAACATCCAAAAGTGAGGAACAGACAAGTGAGTCAATAACAACCCATTGGAAATGGAGCCCATTGGGATTGGAAGATCTTTCACACCCTGGTACTGTCAATACCCCACACAATGTGAGTGCCATGCACAGTGGGAAGTAAATATTGGGAAAACTGTCATATCTGTACAATCCCGACCTCTGCTCTGGGCTCCTGGAACTCTGAAACTGACTCCAGAGCCCCACTTCCCTTCTGCCACCCTCTCCTCTGTTGACTCCCAAGAGGTTATCCCACCTCCAGCTCCAACACCCTATGCTCCCAACTCCAGACCTCCACTCTGGAATCCTGTTTGCATCTCTGTCTTGGAATTCCAGTCTTAGCTCTGACCTCAGACTTTGACCCCACCTCCACTTATGTCCACTGTATTGGTTAGCTAATTTCATTTATTTACCTTTGCCAATATTCTGGAGTTTGATTTCCAAGTTCAGACTTTCTGGACTTATTTTGGACCTTGCAGTTCTTACTGTATTGTTCCAACTCCCACCCTCCTTCCTCCTTGGGCCTTGGCCCTCCATACCTCCTTTGTGTCAGGGCACACACCCTGACTAACCCAGACCCAGACCCACATCCAGACCTGCATGCATGGTCTGCTGCAAGTGGGGAGCAGAGCAAAAGGGGTCAGGGACCAGATAGGAATGGATGCATGGTGTAGGGGTGGTGGTCACAGACACCCCAGAACAGGCAATATATCAGGTCTCACATGCAGGATAAAATGTTAGAAAAACATACAGAGGGAAGTTGGCTAGGAATTAGGTGATGAGGTTATAGTACGGATGGTAGAGGGCATCGAGGCGATTCCAATGCACATTATGCCAGGAGAATCGGTGAGATATTCACAGATATATGTGGATTCCAGTTGTGTATCACGATGCATGTCACATGTTCATTGCACATGCGTGAGAAATGGGGTGCACAGATGGTCCCTGGCATCCCTCAGGCTTCATAAAAATGGGAATAAATATCCATTGTTTATGGTATGACTGGTCAGGAGGATGTACCAATTTTGGGACCATGGCAACATGTGGTTGGAAAGTTAGGGAAAATGTGCTGGATATTCCCCACCTCAATGCTATCTCACTCAATTCTCCATCAAATTGGATGCAGTCTGTTGCGTTGGATAGCTGTAGTTTAGGCGAGTTGGTTGACATAAAGGGAGCGCAGTTGTGTCGAGTGGTTTGGGCTGGAGATGCAGGTTAGGTTTTCTGCAGCCACTTTCTATTGTTTTATATTTTGTTGCTTGTGATATTGTGTTTCCTACTCTATTTTCTCTTGCGACGTGACCAGATGAGTCATATGGAACATGCTGGAAGCTTGCAGACATGTTTGCAGGGTCGTTTGTATATAATATTAGCTAGTTACATTTGTAATGTCAGAGACCAGGTTTGAGATGAAGGAGTGTCTCCATGGCGGAGGGCTTTGGCCTCAGTGACTTATGCCAGGAGCACTGTGCCAAGTAACACATCCATGCCCTAACTTACTAAACTGGCAACCAGAACTGAAGGGGGGTAAACTCTAGTCGATTTTATTACTGAAGTGTAACCTATGTACAAGTTGAGTATATATATAGTTACAACGGGGGCGGGTCCACAAATGGCGGAGCAGAGCAGAGTGGAGCTAACGGGATTAGACATTAGCTGATTGAATATTACTGACAAGTCCGGTTACAGGGTTAACGGAATGGTAGGCAATAACCCAGAAACGGAAAGGAGGGATAGGCCTGAAGATGGGCTTGCAGGGCAAGTGAGTGTATTGCCCAGTGGAGGCGGGAGTGCACTAGCAGACGTTGGAGCTGTCCGGAAGCCTTTGGGGCTCCGTACTTAGGGAGGTGTAGGTAATAAATTGAAAAGAGGGGGTGGTGACCATTGAGGGGTACCGAGGTGATTGCGGAATGCAGGAGCTCCAAGGTTAGGGAAGGAGCAGAGGTAAAACGGAGGGATCAGAGGGAGTGGAAGTCGATGGCCAGGGATGGATATGACATGTAACAGAGATTTCCCCTCCACTACGTTTAGATCTGGTCACCAAGTGAAGTGTGCTGGAGGCGTGGTCAAGTGCAGTAGTCTTGAGGGAGGCAAGGAAGCCTCACAGTGTCCTCAGGGAGATCCACACCAAGTTATAGGACACCAAGTCCCAGTTGAGTTTTCAGTTTGGCCTTGATTCTGTCCAAGGAAGCTGCTTGCTGGCCCCCTTTTTCATTTCTCATCCTGCTGGGTGGGAGTAGGTATGGTGTGAAGTAGTAGAGGTTCAGGTGGTGGTGGTGGTGGTAGGTTGGTGTGCTGCTGTGCTGCGCATCCATTCCTGTAAGGTCAGTTGAGGTTCCGACCTTGGTGTTGACTCTTGCTATCCTCAAGCTGTCAGAAGTTAGGCAGTATAGAGCTGTAATTCGACAGGGGAGAAGAGTGAAAACCTGTTTCACCCTTCCCCACAATATATATACATTGTTTACATTGAGGAATAAAAAGGAATAAACTAAAGTAAAGAATAAAGGAATGCGTGCACAGCACGCATTAAACTCCTACATCCAACACCCATTCCTTACAATTCCCTATCCTTTGCCCCCGATACCCCTCCTTGTGCTTCGCTTCCCCACTTGCAACAGCACAGCAGCACACCAACCTACCACCACCACCACCACCACCACCTCTACTACTTTGCACCACACCCACTCCCACCCAGCAGGATAAGAAATAAAAAGGGGGCCAGCAAGCAGCTCCCTGGACAGAATCAAGACTGAACTAAAGACTGAACTGGACTCAGCATCCTATAACTTGGTGTGGATCTCCCTGAGGACACTGTGAGGCTTCCTCCCCTCCCTCAAGACTACTGCACTTGACCACACCTCCAGCACACCTCACTTGGTGACCAGATCTAAATGCAGCAGAGGGGAAATCTCTGTATCAAAATGTAACTAGCCAATATTATATACAAATGACCCTGAAAACACATCTGCGAGCTTCCAGCATGTTCCATACAACTCATCTGGTCACACCACAAGAGAAAATAGAATAGACACAATATCACAAGCAACAAAATAGAAAGTGCCTAAACTACAGCTATGTATCCAACACAACAAACTGCATCCAATTTGATGGAGAATTGAGTGAGATAGTGTTGAGGTGGGGAATATCTGGCACACTTTCCAACCATATGTCACCATGGTCCCAAAATTGGCACATCCTCCTGACCAGCCACACCATAAATATTTATCCGTATTTTTCTGAAGCCTGAGGGATGCCAGGGACCATCTGTGCACCCCAGTTCCCATGCATGCACAATGAACATGTGACATGCATCACAATACACAACTGGAATCCACATATCTCTGTGAATACCTCACCAATTCTCCTTGCATAACATGCATTGAAATTGCTTTGATGCCCTCTACCATCCATACTATAACCTTGTCACCTAATTTCTAGCCAACTTTCCACTGTAGGATTTTCTAACATTTTATCCTGTATGTGAGACCTGATATATCACCTGTTCTGGGGTGTCTGTGACCACCACCCCTACACTGCCCTGCATACTGCATGCTCTGGGCCCCAGTTCCCACCCCTCATGTGACTTCCAGATATCTCCAGAAGTTTTTGCCATATTGTGGCCACTGTGGGAAAGTGAGAAGTTAACCTTCTTTACCCATAGTAGCATTGTGCCCTAGGATGGGCTGTTACAGGTCAGACTGTGGGATGTAGAGAGAGGGGTCATGGGGACCCAGAGGTTGTCCCCTGACACTTTGGGAAACACCATTGAGTCAAACCCTTAACCCTCAGTGTTGTTCCCCCTTCCAGCTCCCTTTGTCTCCTTCCAGCCTACCCTTGTTCCTTTTGACTCTGGAGCCCTCCTATATATACAATGTACTTAGATACATCAGCAAAAGCCTGTTATGCTCTGGAGCATTGTAGGGGTGGTGTCACAGACACCCCAAAACAGGCGAAATATCAGGTCTCACATGTGGGAAAATAGTGGAAAACCTACAGTGGAAGGATGGCCAGGAATTTCGTGACGAGCCCATAGTATGGATGGTAGAGGATGTGAAGGCGATTCCAATGCATGTTGCACAAGGAAGATCGGCTGGGAACTTGTCAAGATACAAGGATTTCAGATATTGGATGTCACATGTCCATTGCACATGGGTGGGAAACAGGGTGGTTGCTTGTGATTTTTGTGTTTCTCATTTATTTTTCTCTTGTGATGTGACCAGGGGGAGTCATATGGAACCTTCTGGAAGCTTGCAGATGTATTCAGGGTCAGTTGCATATAGGATTGGGTAGTTTGACTATGTACAGAGAATCTCCCCCTCCCACCTAGCTTGGAGTCAGTGTGCTCTGGGGTGCGACAAGTGGTCTGAGTATAAAGACTGAGGAACAGGTCCTTAGGGTGATTCCACCCCACAGTTGTTTTAGTTGAGTAGTCCAACAAGTCAGTGTTGGCTGGGTTTTTTGTTTTTATGTGTTAGTTTTTCTGGACCTGGTCTAGACGACCTACTGACCCTCTTGGGCCCCCACTCTCCTTCCCTGTCTCATCAGGGAGTTGGCTGGAGCAGTTTCCTTTCATCCCCCCTCTGCAGAGTCCACCCCTGCTTGCAGCGTCAAGAGTGGCTGGAGCATGTGGGAGACAAAACAGCAGATTGGGCACTCCTGGAACCAATAGTGTTCTCCTGGGAGGGGGTTCAGGAGCAGCTGGGAGTGGTGAGTATGCAATGTGACAGGAGCAGTGGGAGGAAAATTTTGGTTTCTAAAAAGTTGAAAAAAAAATTAGAGAAAAAATCAAAAAAAAAATCAGGAACTATAGTGCCTTTGAAGTGCTATCAGGACATATAATTATTTGCAAAATTGAGGAAGAAATGATGGAGAAAAATGGAAAATACTTTCAGAGACCTGAGAACTGAATTGATGGGAAAGTCTGAAAATTGAATAGAAAAGTGAGGAGAAGCCTTGTAGTATTATTATTTTCTGCTGTTCTGATTTTTCCTGATTGTTCTTGGTCTCACTCCCAGCTGCTCCTGGACCCTCCTGGGAGCTTCCAGGACATTGAGGAGCAGCTGAGAATGAGACCAAGAAGAATCAGGAAAAATCAGAACAGCAGAAAATAACAATGCTACAAGGCTTCCCCTCACTTTTTTCAGACTTTCCCATCAATTCAGTTCTCATTATTTCTTGGGTCTCTGAAAGCATTCTCCATTAGCTGCTCCTGGACCCTCCCAGGAGCATCCAGGAGCAGCTGGGAGTGAGACCAAGAAGAATCAGGAAAAATTAGAGCAGCAGAAAATAACAATCCTACAAGGCTTCCCCTCACTTTCCTATTCAATTTTCAGACTTTCCTATCAATTCAGTTCTCATTATTTTTCAGGTCTCTGAAAGCATTCTCCATCATTTCTTCCTCAATTTTGCAAACAATTATATATCCTGAAAGTACTTCAAAGGCACTACAGTTCCTGAATTTTTTTTGATTTTTTCCCTAATTATTTTTTTCAACTTTTTAGAAGTTCCTATTTTTTAAATTTTCCTCATTTCCCCCCTCATTCTCCCCCATTCCCCCCCCCCCCCATATTCTGCAAGCCCAAAAGTGATTAAGTTGTCAGACTAATCATATATCAGGCCATAAATTTTGATTGTGTATTGGTGAGTCTTGTCATATCCATACAACTCCGGACCTCCACTCCTGATTCTGGACCTCCATCTCCTCCAAAACTCCACATCCTCCACCACCTCCTCCCCCTGTTGGTTGTTGAGAGCCCACTCTACCTCTGGCTCCAACACAATGTCCAACACTACCTCCAGTCCAACTCTGCTCCAGGTCCGATCCCAACCTTGTACCTTCCAGACCAGAGCTTGTGATGCTCCACACCTCTGGCTCCAGACTCCTGTACCGGAACCCCACTGCACCTCCACCTCTGCAACTCTGGTCACATCTCTGCCTCTGTACTTTGACCTCCTCCTCTGTCTTATCTCCTTGTATTCCTTATTGCATTTAATTTATTATGTCTAGCCAATATTCCAGACTTTGACTTTCAACTCCAGACCCTGCAGTCTCTACTGTATGGTGTCATTTAATCCTCTTGTTGCTTCCTCCTTATTTAGATGGCTGCTTCCTTTCCACATTAGTCAGCTGTCATTCCCCACAACCCACTCCACTCCTTCCCCTCTTGGCCTTACCCACTGTCACGACCGACAAATCCCGGGGCTCCGTCAGCGGCGAACCAATGCCGATAGGCGAATCCGCCGACCCGAAACCCATCCTAACCAGCCCCCAACCCCATGTCTGGCCTCCTGCCTTACTGCATGAGACTTGGCCAGTAATCAGAACCTAGACCCTGCCGGTATTCCGACCTTACCTCCAGTTCCTGAGCCCTTGGCGCTCCCGGCATTCAGTCATGCCTGCCTTGTCTCCATCCGAACCACACTCATCACTTCCTGCTATGTGGTCACAGCCATGCCCCGCTTCCGTGCATTCCACACCCTCTGCCCACTCCGCACCCTCTGCCCACTCCGCACCCTCTGCCCATCTCTGCACCTTCTGGCCACTTCTGGTTGCCCTTGACACCTCTGGTCAGGTCAACACCTCTGTACCTCTGTTGGCCTTCATGCTGTCCTTGTGTGACAGTGCTGGCAGATCAACCTCTGTTTGCAGACTTGTGTCGGCACCGCACCGACCCCGCTTATTTGCGGACTTGTATCAGCGCCGCGCGCTGACCTCCGCTTTTCCTCTGGCCATTTGTCACTTGGCAGCTTGTCATTCATTCTTTGCCGAGTGCCATTCATTGTTTGCTTCCCTGCCAATATTGGCATTTGATCCCCTCTTTATTGGCACTAGGTTATTGATCTCATTCAGTTATTCATCAATAACCCTTGCCACTTATGGTTTATTGATCTGTTCCTCGTTTCCAGTTCCCAGGCTCTTGTCCTTATTTAGTTTGACAATCCCTGCTTATCTCCGCGCCGGACCGTGCCGGACTGACCGGCCTTTCTATATTCCCTCGTGCCTATTTATATACCTTGTAAATACTTTTGGGGACCTCAGTTTGAAATCAACTAGAGTACCCCCCCTGTCTGGTCTGAGTCCCTCCTTCTTCAAAGGGGGCTTCCCCCCCTCTGAGTCCATGCTCACAGAGTCCGCGCTCCTCCTACAGGTCCACTCCGCCTGCAAGTCTTGTTTGAAGTCCACTGTAAGTGTCAGTTTGTAAATACGGGATCTCCCCCAAATGTCAAGCTCAGGGCACAGCGCTCCACCTGAGTCGCTGAGGCCGCGATCCCATTCTGCTAACTCTGAACAGCGCTTCTGGACGCACCGCATAATTCCGCCCGCATATCCGCGCGCGCGCTCCAACAGACCTCTGCATCACCTCCGACCCCGACTCAGACAGAAACCCATTCCGTCTTCAGTCCGTCTTCTGACAGTCTGCCCGACTCTGACAATATTCCTCACTCTGACAATATTCCAGACTCTGACAGTACTTCCGACTCCGACAATAATCCAGTCTCTGACACTTTTGGGAAGCACCATAGAGTTCCAACCCTTGACCCTTGGGGTTGTTCCCTCATCCAGTCCCCCTTTGTTTCCTTCCAGTTCCCTTTGTCCTCTGACTCCACTCCTGTATTATTATATATACACTCTGTACATAGTTTCCTGTACCCCTAGTCTGAAATCAATGACTAGAGAACCAGAATCAACTGGATTGTCCCCCCAATAGACTCCCCCTTGCTAACCTGAAATTAAGGACCACCTTAGAAAACAAAGCAGCAGCACAGCACTCCACTTGAGTCGCTGAGGCCAAGGTCCCTCCTTACTGAGTCCCTTCTCCACTTCCAGACAATTACACACTCTATAACAAGTCTCAGTGTCCTTGATACATATATAGTATAGTGTTTGATCTAAATGTTAAGCAGTGTCTTGTTGTGTTAGTCTTGTGGTAGGAGGTATTCATGGGGAATCTTCCCTCCTTTTTCCTTTTCATTTTCAAATGCTCCAGGAGCTCCCAGAAGCTTCTCACCCCTATACACTTTGAAGCATTTAAATTGTATTTACTGGATGTGTTTGTGCACAAAGCAATGCTCCATACCCTCCTGGGAGTACCTGGCCAATCTCCTCCTGATTCTCCCAGTGCTCTCCATACTCCAGAGCACTCAGGAGCATAACTTTGCTGATGTAACTTGTAACTCCAGTCTGAAATCGACTTGATTTCCCCCCCCCCCCCCCCCTAGAGACTTTACCCTTGCCATATCCAAAATTAAGACAACCAGAAATGGCACAGCACTCCACTTGAGTCACTGGGGCCAAGGTCCCTCCTTGATAAGTCTCTGATTCTGTTCCAGAATCATCTGAACCCACAGTATCTTACAGTGGAATACCCTAGTAGAATACCTGAAGTCCCAGTGAAATTACTTGGAAAGAGCATGCTGTTAAAAACATGGAGATCCTTGACCAAATACCTGGGTCTCCAGACACAATCTGTTGATAATTTACCTGTGGTCCCAAGGTATCATACTAAGGATGTACCAGGTGTTGTGGCATGTTCTTCTCCAAGTAATTATGGTGGACTACCCAAGTACTGACCCATGTCTTCTACCATGGACAACAGCAGTATTGTACTCATACTAATTAATTATGGTATCCTACCAGGCTTTCTTACTTTTGACATCATTGTATTCAGTGTGATAGGAACATACTTATGCTAATACAGGAAGGCTATAAAACATGGTGCAAGTGGAGAAAGTGAACTGGATGGTACAATGGATGAATATTTGAAATGATGGATGACATGATGCACCCCAGCAAAACACCCAACAAGTGAACATGCAAGCAGAGGAAGGAGCAAGCAGTACCTATAAGGTGAGAAGGATGAGACAAGCACTGACAAGACCATGGTATCACACCAACCACTGATTGGTATATGAACAAGGAGCATGATGTACCTGTCTACTGACTCATTGCATGATGATCCACCACCTGATGGGGATAATTCTGGTGGCCTGTCTCTCAGGTAACCCTAAGGCATAATATAGTACATGTTGCAGCTTGCAGAGTGCAGCCAATCTCAAAATGAAGAGAGTGGGTGGTGTCATATCCGTGCATACCCGACCCCGACCCGACTTCCGGACCTCCACCCTCTTCACCTCCGGAGTCATAACCCACCGCTGCCTTTCCGATACTCACCTTCGGTCTCGGCAACACACCCCTCCTCTTACCTCTCCGACCCCTTCTCCGTCCGTTCCGATACTCATCTCGGACCGAACATCTCCCTACTCGCCACCCTTCCTACAACCCCGCTCCCCCCTCACCACACCTCCACCCTCCCGTCATCCCCTACGCTATCTCCATCCGTTCCGATATCCACCTTCGGACCTGACTACTCTTCCTTACCTTCCCCTCTCTCATTCCTCCGCCACCCTTCCGCCAAGTTACGACCATCCACCGCTGTTCCGTACTTCACACTCGGACACCGTTCGTACCTTACTCCGAGCCTCCGTCATAGTCCATACCTCGGACTTTGACTCCACCTCGGTCTTAGTCCATTGCATTGGTGACCTCATACTACGTGAACACCATTGCCAATATTCCTCGGACTTCCAACCCCGCCTCCGTAACCTCCGTAAGCTCCGCAACCCCCGAGCTTCGCGGACCGCCTCCGGCACTCTCGCCGTTTGTAATGTATTTCTCGCAATTCCCCCTCATCCCTATTTGGACTACTGCTTCTTTCTATTCTAGCCAGTTAGTCATCACCCCCACTTCCCTCATCCTCCTGCCCCTCTGGGCCTCGCCCACTCTACCCCCTTTCGGATGTATCACAGGTCTTGCCCTATGACCTTCGGTACCGCTCCGCTCCCTCTAACCCTTTGTTCCCGTTCGGACGTCTTCGTTCCGATTCGGTCACCCTTTGTTTCTCCTTGTGCTTTTGCCCCTTCCTTATATATCGGCGCTTGTACATACTCGTCTGTTTCAGTCCGAAATCGACCTGAAATGCCCCCAAGAGACTTCCTGCTCACCTACTGTGAAATTAAGGACCAAATGGACAAACAGCAATGGCACAGCGCTCCGCTTGAGTCGCTGAGGCCAAGGTCCCTCCACGCTAAGTCTCCGATTCCCCTCCGGAGTCGTCCGTTTCCGCCCATCTCTAACAGGTGGATGATGAGTGAAGTGATCCATGAAAAAGATGCATTTTAGAGTCTGGTCATATGTACACACCTTCTCACATAGGGTGTCACTCATCTCCCCATTCAATGGGCCTTGCAGACATGTCTAGGGTATGGTGCAGTGGGAAGCACTGCTGGTATGTGGTGAAAGAAAAGCAAAGTCCTAAGTCTCCATGCACTAAGGACAAACAAAAATAAATGATCAAAATGAAAGTCGCCAGATGTGTTTGGTCACACCAAACAACCTCCTTCCCATCAATAGACCCCATCAACATCTCCTTGCAGTTGTAATATGTGCACTTGAAGGGATTAATAGCTCAGAATCTCCCTATCTGGTTGTGCTGTCCATTTGAGTGCCAAGCATTTAAATTGTCAATCTTAATGCTGCCATCAGGAGAAATGTGGAGCATCCAGCAACATTAGGCCACTATTAACTGAGCACAGTGATTAAAGTGTGTGTATTACAACAATGCTGGCTCCATATCTGACTGCTGTCATATCCATACAATCCCGACCTCCGCTCCGGGCTCCCGGAACTCCGAACTCCAACTTCCGGAGCCCCACTTCCATTCCATCACCTTCTCCTTGCCGACTCCCAAGAGGTTATCCCACCTCCGGCTTGCACACCACCTTTGGTCCGACTCCGGAACATTCCGGGTCCGACCCCAACCTCAACACCTTCCAGACGAGTACGCAAAACCAATGCTCCCAACTCCAGAGCTCCACTCCGGAATCCCGTTCACGTCTCCATCTCCGGAACCTCCGGTCTTAGCTCCGACCTCGGACTTTGACCCCACCTCCACTTATACCCATTGTATTGGTTAGCTCATTCCATTTAATTATGTTTGCCAATATTCCGGAGTTTAACTTCCGAGTTCGGACTTTCCGGACTTACCTCGGACCTTGCAACTATTGCATTGTCCTATTCAATTCCGCTATTCTCCCTCATTCCTATTTGGGCTGCTGCTTCCTTTCTATTCAG
Organism: Cantharellus anzutake; assembly: GCF_015039405.1. Taxonomy (NCBI): domain Eukaryota; kingdom Fungi; phylum Basidiomycota; class Agaricomycetes; order Cantharellales; family Hydnaceae; genus Cantharellus; species Cantharellus anzutake. The sequence continues at coordinate 109,717 of NW_024067114.1, forward strand.
TCAGCTAGCCATTCCCCACTCCCAACCTCCTTCCTTCCTCCTTTGAGAAACACCATTGAGTCAAACCCTTGACCCTCGGTGTTGTTCCACTTTTCATCTCCCTTTGTCTCCTTTCATCCTACCCTCGCTCCTTTTGATTCCAGACCCCTCCTTATATACAATGTACATAGTAACTTGTAACCTCAGTCCGAAATCGACATGAATTCCCCCCAAGAGACTTTCCCTCTGCTAGATCCGAAATTAGGGACCCCCAGGACAACCAGCAATGGCACAGCGCTCCGCCTGAGTCGCTGAGGCTGAGGTCCTTCCATGCTAAGTCTCCGATTCCATTCCAGAGTCATCCGAATCCGCACGTTCTAACAATAACCAAGTGTCAATAAAGGAATAAACCAAATGTCAATAAGGAGCAGATCAGTGGCAACAATATTGACCACTAGTAAGTTAAGCGAATGAATACGAATAAAACGGTGTCGGCCAAATGGCTGAGGAACTCAAGTGGTGGTGGGAGAAAGAAGGAGGCGCCACTATGGGACTGTAGATGGGAACCACTATCGGCACCGCTAAGTGATGGACAACGGCATGATTAACAGGCATGAATAATGGGTGCAAGAATGGGGGTGCAGATGATAGAAGTGGTAGAAGGGCAGGGACTTTGCGGGGCCATGACAGTCACTATAATGACCAGGTGCTGAATTGGAAGGTGAAGGGGTGTTGATCCTGCTCATGCTCTCCTCCCACTTCTGGTTCCACCTTGTAGATAACATTGCACAGTTCTATATAGAGACAAGTGAGCCTCAGCTGCAAGTGTGCCCACTTTGGCACATAAATTTTGATTGCATATCAGTGAGGCTCAGTGTCCTTGATATATAGCCCTCATTGGGCAAGGAGCAAATTTAATGCTAACCTGATCAAGTTCCCTTGTGTATTTCTTTGCCACTAATGTGGAGTTATGCTGCTGGTGGGAACTTTCAAGGCCCTTGCCTATGTTGGGTTCTACCATAGCAGACATGTATTCCAGGTAGTTGTGCACAATATTACACTGTGAGAGAGATTGAGATGAGTGCAAATTGAGTTCTATGTTACTTCCCTTGGTCTAAATAGTTTCATCACCAATGCACTGTAGGAGAAATACTGGTCACTCTATGAAACCGCATTATGGAAATATGTGAGAAAATTACAAAACCCCTGTACAACAAGAAGAAATGAAAGGATAGCAGAGTTAGAATTTTAACAAATTTTAACAAATTTTTACAACAACATACAACAGATGTGAAGATAGAAAATTAATAAAAATACTTCAAGCTTAGCATAAATAGGACGAAATGCTTGGGAGAATTTATAGCAAATATTCAAGCAAGAACGAGGCCAATCGGGTAAGATTTGACCATGAAACCAACCTGAACACCTCCATGGAAACCACTTTCCCATGTCTGCACACATAGGCAAGGCTGGAAGTACTGCAGAACAAAGATTCTGGAGGAACTGATGCAAAACCTGATGTTGTGTTTACAGTAACTTGTGAAAAGTGATAGATGCTCCATGGGATTCCATGGAATTTCATGGATCTTCTGTGTCATATCCATACCAACTCCACCCAACCTCTGACCTACTCTGCCACCGTTCCAGTTCACTTCTGGTTCATCCTCTCCCTCACCTCCACCATACCCTCTGGTATACTTCCAGTCCACCTCCACCTCCAATCTCTGGTACCTTCTCTGGTACCCCATATCCTCATCATAAAATTTTATTAATATTTCTATCTACCCAACATTACTACAGACCTCCTAGGACCTCCACCAACCCTGCAAAGGTTTTCCCATTATCCAATAGCTGTCACTGATCCCACCCTTCATTTACCCACTCCACAGTGCTTGATAAGGCAATTCTCTCACAAGCTCGCCAACCTGGCAAGTGGGTAAGTCCATCTTGGGTTTTCCCTTTCTTCTCACATTTGTCTTGTATTATGTATATAAGTCATGTACCATGGTTGATGGCACTTCAGTGCAAAATTGATGACTAGATTCCCCCAGACTCCTTCCCAGTCACTCACATGATTTCTCCAAGGTTTAGCCGCAACTTATGTTGCCTCCGAAATCTGTTGAGCGACTGGTACAACTTGCAACATGTGATGTTCCCATGCTAAGTTGTAATGAGTTGTATGTACATAGGTTACGGAATATAATTTTTAGTATTTATGCATGCAGTCATTGCACCCAACCCAACCTGTGGAGACTAAGGGAGCACATCCAAGGTTGTGAAGTCAATATCTGGGTGTGTGCAAAGTTTAACAGTTTATATATCACTTAGTTACCAGTCACTTGTTTGTGTCCGGTGGCATAAGTGGTACAGTGTTAGCTGAGGCTATGCAGTTTTTTTAAGTGGCACATGTTTGATTCTCACTTAGGGAAACTTTTTTCGGGCCTCCCATGGAATAATTGTGTGAAATGGTTGTTTTCTGTACACTAAGGAGTGGAGGGTATGAAAAGAAAAGGTTTCCTGAGTGAGAATCGAACATGTGCCACTTAAAAAAACTGCATAGCCTCAGCTAACACTGTACCACTTATGCCACCGGACACAAACAAGTGACTGGTAACTAAGTGATATATAAACCATTAAACTTTGCACACACCTGGATATTGACTTCACAACCTTAGATGTGCTCCCTTAGTCTCCACAGGTTGGGTTGGGTGCAATGACCACATGCGTAAATACTAAAAATTATATTCCATAACCTATGTACAACTCATTACAACTTAGCATGGGAACATCACGTGTTGCAAGTTGTACCAGTCGCTCGACAGATTTCAGAGGCAACGTAAGTTGCGGCTAAACCTTGGAGAAATCATGTGAGTGACTGGGAAGGAGTCTGAGATTCCCCCAGAGTTTGCACCCCCCCCCATTCTGAAGTTAAGGACCCAACACTAGTGTTACTGAACATTGGCACAGTGCTCCCCTCCGAGTCGCTGAGGCCACAGTCCCTCCGCTCATCCTCTACCTCTGGCCTCCCTTCCAGGGAAAGGTCCAGACATGCTCATTCCCTCCTTGCCATGTTCTGACAGTATTTTTCACTGATAATGTTCCTTTAATGCTGACTATGTCTAGAGTGATTAATACCCATTCACAGACTCATGGCTTAGTTCTGGATGCAACACCAAGAGCAGACACCAGTTCTGGTTGTCCTGTTCCAAGTAGACGTGCTGGAGCTGAGTCTCCTAGTCCTATTTCTCGTACCATTCCATCTACTACTAGCTCACGATCTTCCTCTGAAAGACGTTCATGAACACATTCACATTCCTTACATTCTCAACCTAGACATTCATTCTCCTGCTCTCAAGCTACATGTGACTCTTTTGTAGGTTCTGACTTCGACCATGTTGTTGCCAGTAGCACACACGACTTGGCCATCATCATCGAGGCTGTCAATGAAGATGGGTTGGTTCCTCATGAACCCATCCCTCTTGTTGACCTTAACCTCCCTATTCCACAATGATGAAGTTGAGCAAGTTCCTGTTCCGGTACTTGCCCAGTTAGCACAAGCGATCACCTATCTTGCTCACTCCACCACTTGTCCCACTCCGATCCCTGTTCCAGTCCCTGCTCCCATACAACCTCCCACTCCATCCACCTCCCTTAGAACCAAGGTCCAAGAACCCAACCAGTTTGACAGGGTTGATCCCTGCAAGCTCCACACCATCTTGGTCCAGTGTGAACTGAACTTTCAGGACCACCCCCTGGCCTTCATGAGTGACTGCTCAAAAATTATTTACATGCAGTCATTCTTGATGGGGATGGCCCTTGATTGTTTCGAACCGGACCTGCTGGAAGGGCTGCCTGAGGGCACTTGACCTTTGTGGATGGATAACTTTCAGGAGTTTGTCTTAGAGCTCAAGGAGAACTTTGGCCCCCATAATCCAATGGGGCTGAAGATGAGATCCTCCAGTTGAGTATGAAAGATGGACATCACATAAACAAGTACATTGTTGATATGCTACACAGTTGCATGGTTATGGCGAGCCTGCACTTCATTGGTTCTTTTACAACGGACTGCCAGAGTGTCTCAAGGATGATTTCTCACATGTCACCAAACCTACTTCACTTTCTGCCCTCCGAAAACTCGCACAGATGTTCAACATGCGATATTGGAAGTGTAAGGCTGAAGCTGGACAACATGTTAGACCTCCACCCTCCACCACTACCTTCGACAAGTCTGCTGCATCTCAATCGGCAAGTACTTCCTTCCATCCATCCTCTACTCCCTCCACCTCCACCTCTGCTGTGGTTGCAAAGCCTCCTAAAGACCATAAGAAGTCTGAAGGACACCCCACAGCCAAACTGGACCTCTCTTCAAAACTCGGTGAGAATGGCAAGCTAACGCCGGAAGAGCATAAGCGCTGTTTCAATGGGAATCTTTGTATGTTTTGTGGTGTGTCTGGCCACATGGTCAAGGACTGCCCAAAATCATCTTCTCATGCTTCTAAGGCACAAATTGCCCAAACTGTGCGCTCTATGGCTCCTCCTGTATAGCCAAAAAATTAGTTTGTGACTCCGCAGACTCAGCATGAACCTGGGGTTGCATTACTCCCTTGCATGCTATCAAAGAGGTTTGCTTAAGTGCTGCCTTAATATCCAAAACATCCTCCCTCACCATTCCCATCTCTTTCATCCCTTTTTCTTCTTCTCTTTTTTCTGAAAATGGTCTACTCTCTCCTCCTCTGTCTCTCCCATCTGTTGTTGATCCAGGAAAACTGTTTTCTCCAAATGGTCTGCCTCCTTCATCATCTGTTGCTCCAAATTCTTTGTCCTCACTTCCTCTTTCTACTTTGTCCATTACTTCTGTCCCTCCTATTAATAAAAACACCCCTGATGAGCAACACCAAGCTCTCATTGATTCAGGATCATCAGATTGTTTCATTGATGAAAAGTTTGTGATTAAAAACAACCTGTCAACCTATCCGGTTTTACCTTTGTCTCTCTTGTTTGACAGGACCACAAATTCTGTCATCACTAAAGCAGTGGACATAAAACTCCATTTTGCTTCTGGTAACATCACCCAGATGAATTTCTACGTCACCTCATTGGATGGTACTTGTTCCATGGTTCTAGGACACAACTGGCTCACCTGCCACAATCCGTTGATTGACTGGGTAAAGATATCTCATTCTGAATCTCCAAACATACCAGTCCTGCCTCTGCATGCACCCCCTCTGTCGCATCTGGAACCTATTCTGCCTTTTGACTCCACTACTCCAATTACACCAATTGCATCTGACTGCCAGGCTCCCTCCATCAAGTTCATTAGCCGCTCTGCATTTGCGAAGTTGTGCAAACTCAAAGGTTCTACTTCATATAGCCTGAGCACACTCCTGTTAGAAGCTAAGCTCCATGCTGCTTCTTCAGCCCCCAAAATTGTTGACCTTTAGGCTGTTCCAGAGCAGTACCACAAATTTGCAGATGTGTTTAGCAAGAGCAAAGCCTCTATACTAGTGCTGCATCATGAATACGACTTAAAGATCAACCTTGAGGAAGGCACATCACCACCCCTAGGAACCCTTTACTCTCTCTCTCTCTCCCCTGGAGCTTGAAGCTCTTGCATGTTCTTGGAGGAACACTTAGCTTCTGGTTTCATCCACCCTGCTACATCCTCCCATGCAGCACCAGTTCTCTTTGTCCACAAGAAGGACGGCTTGCTCTGCCTTTGCATTGACTTCCAAGGACTGAACAAGATCATGAAGAAGGATTGTTATCTGCTTCCCCACATATCAGACCTCCTTGATGCTCCTAGCCATGCCAAAGTCTACACTCAACTCAACCTCCACCATGCATACCACTTGGTCTGTATTGCTGCAGGCGACAAGTGGAAGACTTCATTTCACACCTGCTATGGATCCTACAAATGGCTAGTCATGCCATTTGGTCTGACTAATGCCCCTGCAGCCTTCCAACAATTCGTCAACATGATCTTTGCTGACCTCTTGGACATTTCTGTGGTTGTGTATCTGGATGATATCCTCACTTATTCCAAGGACATTGCTTCTCACCAGGAGCATGTCTGTGGGGTTCTCTGGAGACTCTGTGCTAACGGCCTCTATGCCAATCTGAAGAAATGCGAATTCCACACCAATACATGGAGTATCTCGGCTACTGCTTATCTCCAGCTGGACTCACCATGTCCATGGAGAAGGTTAAGGCTGTCAGGACTGGCCTGAGCCCCATGTCAGGGCACACCTGCCTGACCCAGCTCCACCCAGCCCCACCTGACCTGGTACCCCGCTGTCCACCCCCCCTCACCTCCCCTCTCTTCCTTCTCTCTCCTCATCCCTGCTTCCTCACTTTCTTCCTATTTTACTTCTTCTTTATTCTCTCTTTATTTCACATGGACGACCTTTCTTTATACCAATGTACCATTGACCCATTTGCAGCATGCCCATGGCGCTGTTGTGGGGACAACTCCGTGTACCGCAAAAAGTCGGATTCTGCGGAATTTGGTCACCAACACGCAGTACATCTCCGCTGATGCTCCCGATACTCATTCTATCACTATCCAACACTCCATACACTCACTCCATATTTTTCCTTATTTTCCCCATCATTCCCGACAGCCCCAAGCAAAATTCCCATGCCCAACCACGCTGCTAATTTCACCCCCTCTCCAGATCTCCATAACCACACATACAACCCAGCCATTTTTCTACCCGTTGGTGATGCTCTACCATCCTTCTTCACCCCCGGAGCATTTCCCAGAATGGCAATCCCATACCCGGATGGTTCAGCACGGAGTATAGTCTCACATGGTCTTGACAGCACCTGTCAATGGCCACATCTCAAGAAGTACTGCGCCAATTGGGATGAATAAGGGCTCGTTGGAAAGCTGGAGACGAGGAGGTTGCTGACGGGAGGATAGGCGGGCGCTGTGGCGAACTGTTGCGGAGTTAATTTTCACAATTCCCATTTCGGACCCGTTGTCACATTTTCCCCATTCATTCATATTTCTTTTATTGTTTCTTTGTTCCCAATTGGATATTCATCATTTACGGTTGCCTAACGGCCCGTTTACATTCCCCCAGTCCATTCATTCCATTTCAAACATATATAAACTAGATAACAGCTTGTACATAACAAGTTAGTACTGAATAGACCCATGAAAGAGAAAGCAGAAGTTGCATCCAAGTGGCAAAGACGCCATCCACGACTCTAACGCCTCCCCTGAGTTACTTGCTTACGTCTAAGACCCCTCTTATCAGAATCCTCAGCCTTGACGTCCAAGAGAGACGTAGGTGAGTGTTTGTTTGAGGTTCTAGCAGACCCGGTAGCGCCCCACGACCAAAACCCAGCCCCACGAACCACACCCGCACACACTACCACCCTCCCCCTTCTCTCTGTCTCGAGTCTAGGCAATAGACCCATTACAGCGCACCCAGTCCAGGCACCCCAGGTGACTTCCCACTGTGCCCAGCATGCATGCTCACACTGGATGCCCTCAGGATCTCCCACAGAGACACCCAGGTGGTTACAGCTGTGTGCGAGGGTGATGTGGCATCCATCATGTGACCCAAGCCGCATGTACATAAAGATACCTGAAGTGGGAACCAAAGAAGTAGCCTTCTTCTCACCTTTCCACTTCAGGTAAGTAGTATAGCATTCCCCTTTTAATAACAATAACACCTTTCCACTTCAGTCTAAGTGGCCAGGGACCATTTTCCCGCATCGGGCCTGTCAGTATGCACGCCCAATCTGCCCCCTGCCAGGCTCTCAGCCTGGGCTTCCTTGACCCCAGACGAGTCCCTGACACCCTGTAAGGTTAAGGACATCCAGTCCTTCCTTGGCTTCACAAACTTCTATCAGCATTTCATCCACAAGTATTCTGACATTGTAGTGCCCTTGATGTGGCTCTTCTCTGATGAATGTCACTCCGCTTTCCGTCTTCTTAAAGATGCCTTCACCTCTGCCCCCATCCTTACTCATTGGGTGCCTGATGCTCCACTCATCATGGAGACAGATGCCTCCGATTATGCAGCATCAGGGATCCTCTCCATCCATTGTTCTGATGGTGAGATACGCCCTGTCACTTTTCGCTCACGTACATTGTCCCTGCCAGAGTTGAATTATGACACCCACGATAAGGAGCTCCTTGCAATACATGAGGCATTTAAAGGTTGGCATCATTACTTAGAAGGATCTGGAGATCCAATTGACGTTGTCACCAATCACAAGAACCTCAAATACACTACGAAGCTCCTGATGCAGCGTCAAGCCCATTGGTCTGAGTTTCTATCACAATTCAACATGATAGTCCACTTCTGTCCTGGAAAACTCGGTGCCAAACCTGATGTGTTGACTAGACATTGGGATGTCTATCCCAAAGAAGGGGACATGGACTATGCTTGTGTCAGTCCGCAGAACTTCAGGCCCATTTTTTCATCAGAATTTCTCACATCGTCCCTACAAGCTACCTGTCAGAGACCAGATTGAGACAAAGGAATGTCTCCAAGGTGGAGGGCTTTGGCCTCAGCAACTTATGCCAGGAGCGCTGTGCCAAGTTACACATCCATGCCCTAATTTACTTACTGGCAATGAGAACTAAAGGGGGTCAACTCTAGTCGATTTTATTACTGAGGTGTAACCTATGTACAAGTTTAGTATATATAGTTACAACAAGGGCGGGCCTGTAAATGGCGGGGCCAAGTGGAGCAGAGCTAATGGAGTTAAACATTAGCTGATTGAATATTACCGACAAGTTGGGTTATGGGGTTAGTGGAATGGCAGGCGATAACCCAGAAACGGAAAGGAGGGATAGGCCCAAAGGTGGGCTTGCCGGGCAAGCGAGTGAATTGCCCAGCGGAGGCAGGAGTGTGCTAGTGGACATTGGAGCTGTCCGGAAACCTTTGGGGCTCCATACTTAGGGAGGCATAGGTAATATATTGAAAAGAGGGGGTGGTGACCATCGAGGGAAGCGGAGGTGATTATGGAATATGGGAGCTCCAAGGTTAGTGAGGAAGGAGTGGAGGTAGTCCAGAGAGATTGGAGGTAGTGGAAGTCGATGGCCATGGATGGATATGACACTACCTATCTGGCTGCTTCCATTATCAAAGCTAGTTCCATGGTCGATACAGAGACACTACACATGGACATCATCTCCACACTCCCCTTGGATACTTTTGTATCTTCACATCTCTCCTCTCCCATACCTCCTGACTCTCGTTGGTCACTAGATGCTGAAGGCCTGTTGAGGCTGGACCACTGCATCTATGTTCCTGACCTGAATGATCTCCGACTTCGGATCTGGCATAATAAACATGATCATCCGCTTTCAGGCCACTTTGGCCAGAATCGGATGCTGGATCTGATTCGTTGAGATTACACCTGGCCCAGAATCTGCACCTTCGTCAAGAATTATGTCTCATCTTGTACATCATGTGCCTGTGCCAAGGTCCCTTGTCACAAGCCTTTCAGCTTGTTGAAACAACTCCCCATCCCCAAACGTCCTTGGAACTCCATATCATAGAACAACTCCCCTCCTCCTCCGGTTTCACTTCCATGCTGGTTGTTGTGGATCACTTATCGAAGCAATGCATCTTCATCCCCACATACGATACCATTGAGTGCAGATTGAATTGCTAGTAAAGCATGGCAACTAAAGGTAATATACGGAATATAAATTTAGAATGAAACTAAAGAATGTGGTGTTACTAACCTCAGTCTCAAGCAAATATGCAAAAGAGAACTGAGGGAAAAAGGAATTGAATGAATGGAAATTCCCATGTAGTTTGGAGTAGTCTGAAATGAATACAAAAGTGAAAAATATTAGTTGGCCAGCCGGATGAATTCCTTGCTCAGCCGTGGGAATGTGGCTGTACAAACTCACCTGGCTGCACTTGGGTGCTGTTCTCCAACAACCATCACCTCACCAGAGCTGGTGAAGTTGTTCCTCCTCCACGTGTTTTCCAAACACGGAGTTCCTTCCGGGTCCAGAGTTCATTTCACACTTCTTGGTAAAGCCCTTGACATCCACCTTCACTTCACCTCTGGTTATCACCTGGAAGGAGACAGACAAACTGAGCATATTAACCAGAAGCTAGAACAGTCCTTGCGCATCTATTGCAATTATCAGCAGGATAGTTGGGCTGAGCTCTTGCCTCTTGCAGAGTTTGCCTACAATAATGCTCCCAGCGCAACCACTGGCATCTCCCCTTTCTTCACCAATAAGGGCTACTATCCAAACCTCTCCATCCATCCAGAGCGAGATCTGTCTTCACTACATGCACAGGAGTACACCGTGGATCTCGACTCTCTCCACCAATTCCTCCATGAGGAGATGCACCATGCTGTAACTGGGCAAAAGAGCTGCCCAGGAGAGAGAGTAGGGACCTGGGGGTAGTGTCTGAATCAAGTCAGAAGGAGGGAAAGGAAGGATGGTGGTGACAGTGCTGATACTGTGCCATGGTCCGGGTGCTAGAAAACAATCAACAAAATCTCACTAAATCAGTACTCACTCCTGGTCCTTCTTGGACAGTCATCAGGAGTCAGAGACACTGTATAAACTCGTATGTCGCCCTCTGGCATCACTAAACTTATCAAACAACTTGTTACTTGGTGGGGGTGTCCCTTCTCATTGGGGGAGTTCTTTGTACCATACATGACAATGTGTGCTATAAGGAAATACAAATAAAAGCAATGAAAACAATATCAGAAACAATAAACTGAATGATGGAAATAGTATCCCTCCTAATTGAGCATCCAACAACCTTCTCCCGCCGTTCGAATGGACTCTCCTCGCTTGTAGCTTTCCAATGGTACTAATTTCATCCAAATCCATCCAGTGGTTCTTGAGATATGCCTGGAATTGGGTGGCCACTACATTGACAGGCGTGGGAATCTTGACTGTAGGGCTGGAAATGCATCGGAAAAATAGGGAAAAATAGGAAAATGGTAGAAAGGGTATCTGAGACCGTGTATAAAGTGCCTCGGGTACAGGGTGTTTGTCAGGGTGTCAGGATAGCGATTTCTGGGCTTGTTTGTATGGTAGCAGAGATTCCTGCCTACAACGCCCAGTTCTGATATCAGGGTCCAGCCGATGCTAGGCACATCCCAGCCCCTGATTTTGAGGTCAGTACTTTGGTCTAAATCAAGGCCAAGTACTTCCATTCCACCAGACCTTCAAGGAAGTTGTCTGAGAAGAATCTCAGCCCCTTCGAGATCATTGCCCACATGGGTAGCCACTCCATCATGCTCCACCTCCCTGAGTCCATGAGAGCATTCACCCAGTCTTCCATGTGTCTCAAATCGAACCAGCCACTCCTAATGTCATTCCAAACCACAACCAACCTCCACCTCCACCAATTGTGATCGACAGACAACCTGAGTTCGAGATTGGAGAAATCCTCGACTCCAAGATCAACTGCCATAGATGGGGTTGTAACCTCATCTATACCATGCATTGGTTAGGTTATGAGGGTACTGACAAGGAATACTCTTTGCTCTTAGCTTCGGAACTTGATCACACTCCTGATCTCGTTGCGGCTCTTCACACCTGCTATCCGCACAAGCCTGGGCCTGAGTATTAGGTTCAATAAAATTTTCTTCTTCTTCTCCACCACCTCTCCTCCTCCAGCACCAACATCCTCCTAGGACCTCCACCAACCCTGCAAAGGTTTTCCCATTATCCAATAACTGTCACTAATCCCACCCTGTCATATCCATACAATCCCGACCTCCACTCCGGGCTCCCGGAACTCCGAACCTGACTTCTGGAGTCCTACTTCCCTTCCATCACCTCCTCCTTGCCGACTCCCAAGAGGTTATCCCACCTCCGGCTCTGACACCACCTTCAGTCCGACTCCGGGACATTCCGGGTCTGACCCCAACCTCGACACCTTCCAGACGAGTATGCAAAACCTATGCTCCCGACTCCGGACCTCCACTCCGGAATCCCGTTCGTGTCTCCGTCTCCGGAACCTCCAGTCTTAGCTCCGACCTCGAACTTTGACCCCACCTCCGCTTATACCCATTGTATTGGTTAGCTCATTCCATTTAATTATGTTTGCCAATATTCCGGAGTTTAACTTCCGAGTTCGGACTTTCCGGACTTACCTCGGACCTTGCAACTATTGCATTGTCCCATTCAGTTCCGCTATTCTCCCTCATTCCTATTTGGGCTGCTGCTTCCTTTCTATTCAGTCAGCTAGCCATTCCCCACTCCCAACCTCCTTCCTTCCTCCTTGGGCCATGGCCCTTCATTCCTCCTTTGAGAAACACCATTGAGTCAAACCCTTGACCCTTGGTGTTGTTCCTCTTTCCATCTCCCTTTATCTCCTTTAGTACCCTCGCTCCTTTTGATTCCGGACCCCTCCTTATATATGTACAATGTGCATAGTAACTTGTAACCTCAGTCTGAAATCGACATGAATTCCCCCCAAGAGACTTTCCCTCTGCTAGATCCGAAATTAGGGACCCCTAAGACAACCAGCAATGGCACAGCGCTCCACCTGAGTCGCTGAGGCCGAGGTCCTTCCACGCTAAGTCTCCGATTCCACTCCGGAGTCATCCAAATCCGCACGTTCTAACACACCCTTCATTTACCCACTCCACAGCGCTTGATAAGATGATTCTCTCACAAGCTCACCAACCTGGCAAGTGGGTAAGTCCATCTTGGGTTTTCCCTTTCTTCTCACATTTGTCTTGTATTATGTATATAAGTCATGTACCATAGTTGATGGCACTTCAGTGCAAAATTGATGACTAGATTCCCCCAGAGTTTGCACCCCCCCATTCTGAAGTTAAGGACCCAACACTAGCGTTACCGAACGTTGGCACAGTGCTCCCCTCCGAGTCGCTGAGGCCACAGTCCCTCTGCTCGTTGTTGTGGGGACAAGTCCATGCAGGCCAAACTGACATTTATTGCACACTTCACCCCCTACTGCATCGGGGACTAGGATTGGTGAGTAGTGGTAATAGTAGGAGCTGTAGAGACTGTAGAGGTGGTTCTGACGAGTCCAAGATCGTCGGATTTGGTGGATTGGTTGAGGAGATATGACCTTTTCTTTATTTTCCTTACTATTTTCATTCATTCATGCATGTGACTTTCCTTTTATATTTGTATTGGACTCTTCCATGACGACTGTACAGACAGTTAGTTAGAGTTACACAGAGTATCAGCACCGTACTCCCAAGGACCACATACCTACCCTAGAGATAAAGAGAGACCTACCCCCCCCCCCCCAGACCTGAGGTGTGAGTCTAGTTGGATAGACCCATTACATCGTCCTCTACCTCCAGCCTCCCTTCTGGGGAAAGGTCCAGACATGCTCGCTCCCTCCTTGCCATGTTCTGACATTCTGACACATTACATGACTTTTTACAGGCTCCCATTGGTGTCCATGGACACCCATGGGCATTCATGGGCATTCATGGGTGCTCATGGGTGCTCATGGACACCCATGGATGCTCATGAACTCCCATCAAGGCCATTTCTGCAAAGCTTCCATATGCTTGTTATTTTACATTGTTAAAAAGGATTTGATACTCAATGCTGCCATTTTGCTGTAACTATCCCTATGGCTCATGGCATGGGTGATTGAATATGATGCACAGATGATTAGAGGATTTTCATTGTTCAATTGACTGTTACAAGTATTTCATGGATTCACTACAAGCAGGCAGGCAGTCATATGTATACTATGATGTTGCATTATTGGAATTGAAATGCCAATATGTCAGCATAACATGAACCAGAAAATCATGATTGTTAGGGTGCATGTGACTCAGCTGTGAACTATAGAGTTGGAACCAGGAATTGAGTTGCTCAGCTGCTTCTGTATTGAAGGCACACTGGAGAACTACTTTACCATCTTTTCCTTTGATAGGGGTGATGAGGTTAGGATGTCTGCCATCAGTTGGTGCAGGGTTGCAGAATGTTTGACATCTGATCTCTTCTTTATGGTTTTTGAAGTGGAATGCATCAACCAGGAACTGAGTAGTGGCAAACCAGGTATCTGCAGCACCAGTTGACAGCAGTGTACCAAGGATTCTGCAAGCTTTGTCAACAACAATATAAGTTGGGTGAGAGTCAGCAGTGGGAAATAGATTGGTGCTCATCTGAATGATGTTGGTTGGACTTTCTGACACTGGGAACTTAGCCCAAGCAATCACACATCCACATGGCCTAGTCACAGTCTCAAGGCAGTGAAGGTGGTGATATCTCCATGTATGACATATATGCTTTGAGGTTTGAGAACCTTGTTGTCCTTCCCTATCCTGAAGGCCTTCTGGCTGGTGATTGTCAGAGTTCTGAAATTGTCGGAGTCTGGGATATTGTCGGAGTCGGACAAACTGTCAGAAGGCGGATTGGGTTCTGTCTGAGTCGAGGTCGGAGGTGGTGCAGAGTTCTGTTGGAGCGCGTGCGCGGATATGCGGGCGGAAATATGCGGCATGTCCGGAAGCACTGTTCAAGGTTAGCAGAGTGGGATCGCGGCCTCAGCGACTCAGGTGGAGTGCTGTGCCCTGAGCTTGACGTTTGGGGGAGATCCCATATTTACGGATTGACACTCACAGCGGACTTCAAACAAGACTTGTGGGCAGAGCGGACCTGTAGGAGGAACGCGGACTCCGTGAGCACGGACTCAGAGGGGGGGAAGCCCCCTTTGCAGAAGGAGAGACTCAGACCAGCCAGGGGGGTACTCTAGTTGATTTCAGACTGAGGTCCCCAAAAGTATTTACAAGGTATATAAATAGGCAAGAGGGAATATAGAAAGGCCGGTCAGTCCGGTGCGGTCCAGCACGGAGATAAGCGGGGATTGTCAAACTAAATAAGGACAAGAGCCCGGGAACTGGAAATGAGGAACAGATCACTAAACAATAAGTGGCAAGGGTTATTGATGAATAACTGAATGAGATCAATAACCTAGTGCCAATAAAGAGGGGATCAAATACCGATATTGGCAGGGAAGCAAACAATAAATGGCACTCGGCAAGGAATGAATGATAAGCTGCCAAGTGACAAATGGCCAGAGGGAAAGCAGAGGTCAGCGCACGGTGCCGATACAAGTCCACAAATAAGCGGGGTCGGTGACACAAGTCCGTGAACAGAGGTTGATCTGCCAGCACTGTCACACAAGGACAGCATGAAGGCCAACAGAGGTACAGAGGTGGGCAGAGGGTGCGGAATGCACGGAAGCGGGGCATGGCTGTGACCACATAGCGGGAAGCAATGAGTGTGGTTCAGATGGAGACAAGGCAGGTGTGACTGAATGCCGGGAGCGCCAAGGGCTCAGGAACTGGAGGTAAGGTCGGAATACCGGCAGGGTCTAGGTTCTGATTCTTGGCCAAGTCTCACACAATAAGGCAGGGGGCCAGACATGGGGTTGGGGGCTGGTTAGGATGGGTTTCGGGTCGGCGGATTCACCTATCGGCATTGGTTCGCTGCTGATGGAGCCCTGGGATTCGTCAGTCGTGACAGTGGTGAGGGGTAACTTGTTCAGGATCTTCTGGTTCCCCTGAATCCTGCTGAGCAAGTTGATGAGCATTGAGTACCCATGGCTCTGCTGTGCTATGCTTGTTCCCCAGTCTACTGTTGGCATCCTCCTCTTGGATAATGTGGCAGTAACCATCATATGCTCTCACCCAGTAAGTTGAGAGAAGATCTTCCATCATCTTTGATGATCAGGATCTGAACATGCTCCAGTAGGTGGATTTTTGGTTCTCTCCTGTAGACAATCAACAATGCCACAATGGCCATGGCTCATTTGGTGGTTATGGCAGAGTTTTTTGGAGTGAAAATCAATGGGTGCATTAGGGCAAAGGGGCATTGAGCAGAGCCAATGGCCCATGTTGATACCATTAATGAAAACCATATCTACCCCTCTTGTCTCATCAATCACATCAGCACCCAGATGCTACACAGACAGTATGGTCAGCAAGTTAGTCAAATCATTGAGGCTTGCAACATACCAGTGGTGTTCCAGTGACTACAGCAGGAACTACATCATTCAAATTGTGTGATACCTTTGAGATGCCAGTTTTTACTCTGAAAGGATGGAAACAATTCACACAGAAATGCTGCAGTGCATTGGGGATTATTTTGACATTCCCAGGAAAGAAATGTGACCCAATAGCACCTGTCAATTGAGTAGTGGTAGTGTTTTGAGGTTTCTCCAGCTGAACCCCAGGTGATTTGCACATCTGAATGGACTCATGGTAAACAAACAAAGTCCAAGCATGTGTTGGAGTCAACTTGAAGCCATCACATGCTGATGCATGTTGTTGATTGCAGAATGAAGCAAAGGCATCAGAGGACATGTGGGCTGTGTAGCACAGAAGGGACTGGGACACTGCCACACATCGGTTTACCCAGATCTTTCCCCAATGTGCAGGTAGGTGCAATCATTGTTGTACACATCTTTCAGCCTCCCATTGAAGCATGTGTGGTAATGATCAGGGAAATGTGCTGCATTGCAATCTCTGCAATTCCCCTGCACCATATAGCCCTGCTTAACTCCATCATTCTCCAGTATGTAAATTGAGTGCATTCCCCTTGTAAGTCGGAGATAGCCCCCACATACTTGACATTCAGAAAAACTTGGTCCAAGAAGTACTGGGTGTGAGATAGGAAGATCAGAGTGTCAGGGCACATCTTCAGGTCGCTAGCATAAGTAGCGCATTGCCACATGACCCATGATCCCATCAACTTCTGCTTCTTTTCCACTTCTTCATCTCTGGTTTGATCCAGTCTGTGGCTGTTGGTTATGACACCGCATGATCTTCTATCTTCCTTGATCCGATACTACCAGTTGTTGGCTAGTTACCGCCTCTACTGTGTATATAAGACCATGTGCTGGCATGGGCATGTCCCCAGCTTTGCTATCAACTAGGCTTTGGGGACTTTGCTTGTTGCGAGCATGCACAACCCTGACACAGAGGGAAGGATGAACTCATGTGAGATATCAGGATCCTTTGCTGCCTGATTGACGATTTCCTCCTGGCTATTTGGGGGAAGTCCAAGGCTAGCAAGCTCTGGATGTGCAAAGATGTAATTGGCAACCCACTTAGACCATGCTGTGGCATAGTTGGGGGAATAGAGTTCAAGTTGTTGGAGGGCATGGTGATGGAGGACATCTCCATTTTGGAAGAGGATACCAATTACCAACATAGCATAGGCACTGATATTTGGCTGTGCTCTGCTTAGTTGTTCTGCAAAGACAGTGGCACTGACACCATAAGGTCCTGGGATGAAGAGCATTGATATCACAAAGATGAACGAAAGAATTGGATGGGAAAAAACAATTTGGGATTTCTGCAAGCTATAAGTACATTAGGTAAGAACTGTCAGGAACATGTTGGACACATATCCGGATGATCTGCAAGGTGCACGAAGTTGTCCAGGCTCGTAAGGTCAGAGGGGTGGGACTTCAGCTTCAGTGACTCAGGTGGAGCGCTGCACTTTGTTCTTACGTTGTTATCCCAATTTCAGACAGGAGCCTTACAATGTAGAGAAGAGACAAGGGGGGAAATCCAAGTCAATATATGAACTGAGGTACATCCAGTGTAACCTACACACATTATAAGCACAACTAAGTAGATAGGACTGGCCTGGAAGGAGTGGCAGATCAAGCAAAATATTAATGAATGAAGAAATAGACAAATGGTTAATATCAGCAAACTTGGTCAACAAAAGGCAAGCAAAAAATAATGAGTGGCAAAGGAGGAACAATAGTCTGCAAGCAAACAAAAGAGAAAAGGCCATCCAGCCATCTAGCAAGCTGTCCACCTGCCACAATGAACCACTCGAACGGGAAACCTTGGTTGGAAGGTGCATGCATGGGGAGAAAGTGCAGATGAGGGACGGATGATGATGGCAGTGGGTGGGATGGGCCAAGTGGCACTAGGACACATTGATGGAAGTGATGGTGTAGGTGGGATAACCTACTATACCCTACATCACCAGTATTTTCGTGGTTTTATGTTCCTTAAGGATTTCCCATATGCGATGATCACCTACCAATGCCAATGGTGCATAAAAACATTTTATTTCATTTATTATGGAGTACAATTGCACATAATGTGCTGGTACTGAATTGGTCCAGCCTGAAAACTATGTATGCTTGGCACTATTGGGCACCAAGAGACGATCAAGAGCTCAGAAAATAGAGAAAAATCATAAATATGGATCCCCCGAATTTCATCCCGATCGACCCAGCTGTTGTGGAACAATGGTGGTGATGATTTCTCATCTTACCATGAGATTCCGCACAATGTCGAAAGGCACATGAGGGTGGCGGTGTCGAAAGCCCTGTGCAGCGGAGCCGAGATCCATACTTCAGGAGATCATGAAACTGGTTTTCGGCCCAAAATGGAAATCACAAGCCATATTGAAGTAAACAAACAACCAAAATGCACTCTGGAGTGCTCAGAAAAATTCAGAAAAATCACAAAGGATGCATATGAAGATCCAATTGACATGGGGACTCTCATGGACACTTTCGAGGATGTCTAAACCTGCACACAGGCCTAATTTCATGATTCTCATGCCCACCACTCGGTCAAATCTCAACCATTTGGGACAAATTTGGTATCAGGAGAAAGCTACAAACCCGGGGAATCGAATGGAGAGGTCAGGAAGGGGTGCTACAGGTAGGAAGAGACGGATGAGTGTGGTGTGATGGTGGAAATTGGTGCAGGACAGCAATTATTAGCGGATATGGCCCACTTATCGCTCCTGTCTTTCTTTTATTGAACTTCCATGTTGGCTGTTGGACTTATCAGCCATACTTAATGGTCCACATGGTGTCCATAGCAACAATATTTCACTTCATATTTTCTTTTCATTTGTTTTTCCACATTATTGCCATTCCATGTGTTTAAAAGCTCTGTACACATAGGAATGGAAAAGAGACCTCCCTTTTGACTACAAAAGAGACTGTAGCACTGAGAGATCCAAGTAGAAAGAAATTCTAAGCTTAACTCCTTGAGTATTATAAGGAATCCCTGATGATTGTCCAAGCAAGACCAGGGGTATGTAATTCTTAACGAGTTTTTGTGATTATTTTTGTTTTGTTAGCACCCGGACCGAATCCAGGATGAGCTTAAGGCATCCCAGACTCCCTCCCCACGGATTTGCTTGCATTTAGGGGGTTAGATCTCTAGCCTGCTTGCAACAGATATGCCGGGTCATGACAGACAAGCAGTTAGGGTTCATTCAGAAAGACAATTACTTCTTGGCTTTGTATGTAGCATTTTCACACAAATTGGTTGGCCCACCACCATGCTCATTGAGATATTGAAGGTATTTCTCAACACCACCCATGTTTGGAATGAAAGATGATGTGTTAGGATCTTCAGCTGCATACTCAAGGTCTTTAACCTTCTGGCCATCTGTCAAAAACCCTGAACGAGGCTAATGTGCATGAGTCCGAATGCAGGTGGGGCTCAACTAGAGGGGATCCGAGAGCTCCGGTAGTGAACCGAAGCTTCTCCAGGAAGCCCAGGTCTGCTGGGTGGTACAAGAGGCTCTAAGAAGGATGTGGCCTCAGCGACTTGGAGGGAGCACTGTGCCTCCATTATGTCTCAGTTAGTCCATATATTTCATGTGTCTGAGGTATCTTGTAGGAAGAGGTTGGAATTCACTCATAGAGGGACTTGGGGTAACTTTTAGTTGAGATTAGAACTGAGGTACAATGGGTTCTAATCTACAAGTATTTATATAGAGGGAGGAAGAGAAGGACCTTAGTCAAAGTCCAAGTGATAATGGAAAACACCGAAAGGTGCTGAATGATACCAAAAGGTCCCAAACGATATCCTTAACAGGGAACTGAGGTGTCGGGTCGAGGAGAGCGGAGTAGAAGGCTGGAGGATGAATGGGAATGAGAAATGGGTAAGAGGAAGTTAGCCAACTGAATGGAAAGAAGACAACAGTCATACTATAAATGGAAGGTGACTACTTTGTGATGATGTGAGTGGGATCACTGGAGGATGTGGGTAGCTCCGAAGGTGGAGTTACGTATCCGAAGGATGTTGGGTAACTCCAATAAATGAAATGGGAGAGGGGATGGTTTAGAGGTATGTCGCAGGATGTTGTCAGAGACTGGGAATATTGTCGGAGTCGGAAGTACTGTCAGAGTCGGAACACTGTCAGAAGGTGGATAGAAGGTGGATTGGGTTCTGTCTGAGTTGAGGTCGGAGGTGATGCAGAGGTCTGTTGGAGTGCACGCATGGATATGCGGGCGGAAATATGCAGCACATCTGGAAGCGCTGTTCAAGGTTAGCAGAGTGGGATCGCAGCCTCAGCGACTCAGGTGGAGCGCTGTGCCCTGAGCTTGACGTTTGGGGGAGATCCCATATTTACAGACTGACACTCACAGCGGACTTCAAACAAGACTTGCAGGCAGAGTGGACCTGTAGGAGGAGCGCAGACTCCATGAGCATGGACTCAGAGGGGGGGAAGCCCCCTTTGCAGAAGGAGAGACTCAGACCAGACAGGGGGGGTACTCTAGTTGATTTCAGACTGAGGTCCCCGAACAAGGTATAAGTAGATAAGAGAAATCAAAAGAGGTGTCATATCCGTGCATACCCGATCCCGACCCGACTTCTGGACCTCCTCCTTCCCCACCTCCGGAATCCTACCCTACCGCTGTCCGTTCCGATATTCACCTTTGGTCCTGGCACCATACCACCCTCCACCTCCCATCTCCACTCCTCCATCACTCTCCTGTCCTATCTCCGTCCGCTCCGATAACCACCTCAGACCGAACACCACCCCTCTCGCCACCCTCCTCCTACTCCTCCACTCACTCCTCCACTCCCTCCTCCGCTCCCTCCCCTGCTCCCTCCTCACAACACCTCCACCCTTCCATCATCCTCCTGCTCTTCTCCTGTCTGCTCTGATACCCACCTTCGGATCTGACTCCTCTCCTCTCTTCCTTCCCCTCTCTTCCCTCTGGTCCTCTTCCGCTGACCTCCCAACAAGTTACGACCTTCCACCGCTGACCCATACTTCATACTCAGGCACCGCTCTTACCTTTGCTCCGAGCCTCCGTCATAGTTCCTACCTCGGACTTTGACTCCACCTCGGTCTTAGTCCATTGCATTGGTGACCTCATACTACATAAACACCATTGCCAATATTCCTCGGACTCTCAACCCCACCTCCATAAGCTCCACAACCTCCGAGCTTCATGGATCATCTTCGGCACTTTTGCCGCTTGTAATGTATTTCTCGCATTCCCCCTCATCCCTATTTGGACTGCTGCTTCTTCCCATTCTAGCCAGTTAGTCATCATCCCCACTTCCCCTCATCCTCCTGCCCCTCTGGGCCTCACCCTCCTTACCTCCTTTCAGATGTATCACAGGTTCTGCCTTATGACCTTCGGTACCACTCTGCTTCTGTCATCCCTTTGTTCCTGTTCGGATGCCTTTGTTCCGATTCGGTTCCCTTTCGTTTCCTTGTGCTTTTGCCCCCTCCATTATATATATCGGTGCTTGTACATACTTGTAGGAGGCTCAGTCCGAAATCGACCTGAAATGCCCCCTAGAGACTTCCTGCTCGCCTACTGTGAAATTAAGGACCAAATGGACAAACAGCAATGGCACAGTGCTCCGCTTGAGTCGCTGAGGCCAAGGTCCCTCCACACTAAGTCTCCGATTCCACTCCGGAGTTGTCTGAATCTGCCTGTTCTAACAGCTCTTGTGCTATTGTCCTTAAACATAACTGGCTCGCCCGATACAATCCATTGATTGACTGGGTAAAGAGCAGTTTAACTTTCCAGATGTCTGAACAATCCAGTCCGATTCCCCAGAGCTCTCCTGAACCATCGCCAAATGCTGTTCCTACAGCGGACACATCGGTTCCCATATCCAAAGACACACCGAGTAATCCTGACCACCAGGCTCCTTTGATCGAGTTAGTCAGCCCTGCAGCATTTGTCCACGCTGCCTGACTCGAAGGTTCTGTAACCTTCAACCTGAGCATCCCGTCCCAAGCGAGTGAGCTGCACTCATCCACCTTGTCCGAGCCCGCTGACCTCGACACTGTACTGAAGGTCTATCACGAATTTGCTGATGTGTTTAGCAAAAGCAAGGCTAACACTCTGGCACCTGTCAGGGCACACCCGCCTGACCCGGGTCCACCCGGACCCACCTGGCCACACCACACCCACTCCCCACTGTCCAACCCTCTCCCTCCTCCTTCCTCCCTCTCCTCCCCTTTTCCTTTCTCTCTTTCTTCCCCTTTCTTTATCTCATTCCTCCCATCTTTCTTTTCTTGTTTATTTCCTTCTATCTACACGGACCACCTTCCTTTGTATCAATGTACTATTGACCTGTCCGGCCCACACACCCCGGACGGCTTCCCACTGTGCCCAGCACACGTGCATGCAGTGGACGCTCTCAGGATCCCCCATGGGGATACCCGGATGCCTGCAGCTGTCTCCGAGGGTGACGTGGCACTCATCATGTGACTCAAGCCGCATGTACATAAATGTACCTGAAGTGGGAACTGAAGAAGTAACCTTCTTCTCACATTCTCCACTTCAGTCTAAGTGGCCAGGGACTGCTGTCCCTTCCCGGACCTACCAGTACGCATGCCCGGTTCGCACCCTGTGAGGGCCCTTCTGCCAGGCGATACATCTGGACCCCCTCTACCCTGGACGCATCCCTGACAGCACCACATCATGAGTTCGACCTGAAGATCGAGCTAGAGGAAGGTGCGCACCCCCCATTGGGACCCTGTATTCCCTATCCCTGACCGAACTTGAGGCTCTTCAAGCATTCCTAGACAAGCACCTGGCAACCAGCTTCATTAGGCCGTCTTCATCAGCCCCCACCACGCCAGTGCTCTTCATCCACGAGAAAGATGGATCGCTCCATCTTTGCATGGATTTTAGGGGCCTCAATCGGATTACAAAGAAGGATAGATACCCGCTGCCTCATATAGCAGATTTGCTAGATGCCCCGAGTCAAGTGAAGGTCTATACGAAACTCGACCTGTGGCATGCCTACCATCTTGTGTGCATTGCCACAGGCAACGAGTGGAAGACCTCGTTCCAAACCCACTATGGTTCCTATGAATGGCTAGTCATGCCATTTGGGCTCACCAATGCACCTGCAGCGTTTCAGCGGTTTGTCAATTCTATCTTCGCCGACCTCTAAGATGCCTGTGTTGTCGTATACCTGGATGATATCCTAGTGTACTCTGAGGACGAGGCCTCCCATGAGGAGCATGTCCGGGAAGTCCTCCAAAGGCTTCGACAGCACAGGCTATTCGCCAACCCGAAGAAATGTGAGTTCCATACCAAGACTACAGAGTACCTCAGGTACGTACTTTCTCCTAGCGGACTTGCCATGTCCTCAGAGAAGGTGAAAGCCATCCAAGATTGGCCCAAGCCCTGTAAGGTAAAGGACATTCAGTCCTTCTTGGGATTCGCTAATTTCTATCGGCACTTCATCCACGAGTATTCCGATATTGTGGTACCACTGACCCAGCTCACCCGAAAGGGGGCCCCCTGGGTATTCACTGACAATTGTCATTCGGCTTTCCAACGACTTAAGGACGCCTTCACTTCCGCCCCCATTTTGACCCATTGGGTTCCCAACGTGCCAATCATAGTTGAAACTGACGCCTCCAATTATGCGATTTCAGGCATTATCTCTATCCGCTGTGCGGATGACGAGATACACCCTGTTGCTTTTTGTTCGAGGATGTTGATGGCACCGGAACTCAACTATGACACCCATGACAAGGAGCTTCTAGCAATCTATGAAGCATTCCGAGGGTGGCGGCATTATTTGGAAGGTTCCAGTACCCCCGTCAATGTGGTTACTGACCACAAGAACTCGGAATACTTCTGCACCACGAAGCTCCTAACGTGCCACCAGGCTCATTGGTCTGAGTTTCTCTCTCAATTTAACTTGGTTGTCCATTTCTGCCCGGGAAGACTCGGTGTGAAACCAGATGCGTTGACTAGACACTGGGACATCTACCCCAAAGAGGGGGATAGGGACTACACTCGCGTAAACCCTCAGAACTTCCAACCGGTGTTCATGCAGGAGCAGCTTGCATCCTTGTCAGGGACGTGTCCGGGGTAGAGGGGGTCTGGATGTATCGCCCAGCAGAAGGGCCCTCATGGGGTGCGAACCGGGCATGCGTACTGGCAGGTCCGGGAAGGGACAGCAGTCCCTGGCCACTTAGACTGAAGTGGAGAATGTGTTATTGTTATTAAAAGGGAAAACTATACTACTTACCTGAAGTGGAGAATGTGAGAAGAAGGTTACTTCTTCGGTTCCCACTTCAGGTACATTTATGTACATGCGGCTTGAGTCACATGACGAGTGCCACGTCACCCTCAGAGACAGCCGCAGGCATCCGGGTATCCCCGTGGGGGATCCCGAGAGCATCCACTGCATGCACACGTGCTGGGCACAGCGGGAAGCCATCCGGGGTGTGTGGGCCGGACAGGTCAATAGTACATTGATACAAAGGAAGGTGGTCCGTGTAGATAGAAGGAAATAAACAAGAAAAGGAAGATGGGAGGTATGAGATAAAGAAAGAGAGAAAGGAAAAGGGGAGGAGAGGGAGGAAGGAGGAGGGAGAGGGTTGGACAGCGGGGAGCGGGTGTGGTGTGGCTGGGTGGGTCCGGGTGGACCCGGGTCAGGTGGGTGTGCCCTGACAATCCTCCCTAAGAGCTACATACCTTGCTGAACCCATGCTACGAGCGAGCTCCCTTGTCGACGTCAACGCCATCCACAAAGACATCCTAGCTGCCCTCCCCACTGATCCCGCCATCGCCGACTACCTTGCCGGCCCAATCCCAGAGGACTCCTGTTGGTCTCGAGATGCAGATGGCCTATTACAGCTAGACAACCGAATCTATGTCCCCAATGCCAACCACCTCCGGCTTTGCATCCTGAGGTATAAGCATGACCACCCGCTCTCCGGCCACTTTGGGCAGAACTGAACCTTGGATCTGTTACGCCAAGAGTACACCTGGTGGGGCATCCGCATGTTCATCAAGGACTATGTGTCCTCTTGTACGGCTTGCACCCACGCCAAGGCCCCACGACACAAGCCATATGGCTTGCTCAAACAGCTACCTATTCCCGAGCGCCCGTGGCACTCCATATCAATGGATTTCATTGAGCACCTTCCCGACTCCTCCAGCTTCACAGCTATCTTGGTTATCATTCACCAGCTATCAAAGCAGTGCATCTTTGTGCCAACGACCGATATCATAACAGCCCCAGAGTTAGCGAAGTTGTTCCTTCTTCATGTCTTCTCCAAGCACGGTGTTCCATCCCACATAACCTCTGATAGAGGTTCAGAATTCGTCTCCCACTTCTTCCGCTCCCTTGGCAAGGCTTTGGACATTCGCCTACACTTCACCTTGGGTTACCATCCCGAAGGTGATGGTCAGACCGAACGAATGAACCAAACACTGGAGCAGTATCTGCGCATCTATGGCAACTACCAGCAGGACAATTGGTCTGAGCTCCTGCCCCTGGTGGAGTTCGCCTACAATAACGCACCGAATGCTACAACCGGTGTTTCACCGTTCTTCGCTAACAAAGGTTACCACCCAAACCTTGCCATACACCCTGAGCGAATTCTGACTTCGGTACGAGCCCAGGAATACTCGGTCAATCTTGACTCTCTCCACCAATTTCTGCATGAGGAAATGAACCACACACAGCAGCGCTATCAAGGCCCTGTGGATGCTTGATGACTACCTGCTCCCCCGTTCAACATTGGCAGCTCCACATCCATGAAGGCCAAGTACTTCCACACCACTAGGCCTTTGGCGAAGCTTGCCAATAAGCTTGGGCTGCTTGAGATCATTGCACAGCCAGGTTCTCACTCCCGTACCCTCCACCTCCCCGACACCATGAAGGCTGTGCACCCAGTCTTTCATGTCTCCCAGCTTGAGCCCACTGTCCCCAACTCCATCCTGAACTGCATGCAGCCACCACCGCCACCAATTGAAATCAACAGCAAACTTGAGTATGAGATTGCCGAGATCCTTGACTCTAAAATCGATCGCCAGCGAAGCTGCAAGCTGTTGTATCTTGTACATTGGGACGGTTACAAAGGGACGACAGAAGAGACTGAGTGGCTCCCTGTGACCGAACTTGGTCATGCCTCAGACCTCGTTGCAGACTTTCACTCACGATACCTGGATAAGCCGGGACCAACATGCACCTAAGACATGGGATGGAATGGATGGATTGCGTTAAGGATCATGTAAGAACAAAGTGGAGTAGGAGTCGGACATGGACGTTGCGGGCCAATCAACTCTAGACCCCATCACGCTCGCCTCCCTCTCCCCCACTTCCCTCACCTCGCTCCATGCCTCTCTTCACACAACATTCACAGGGTGGTAGTCTTTCCCCTGCCACCAATGCAGCGGCAGGACGCTTTGATCAGGATGATCAGTAAAGGTTCCTGGCTAAGATCATACTGACAGGGTACTCACCTTGCCTGCGACCACATCTGATGCCTTTGATCGCCTCTCCTCCTCAGCGGTGAGGCGTGCAGCCTCAGCTCGAGCCCTGGCCACCTCCTCTTGTTGTTGGGCCTCACGACATGCAATCTCAGCCTTGCAACACCGCAACCTCTCCGCTTGCTTCTGTTCCATCAGTTCCACATTGTCATCAGACTGATCAACAATGCCATCCTTGCTCCACATCCTTATATCTGCTGGATTCTTCTTGGGAGCCATGAGGATGGAAGATCAGGTTGTTGTGGTGGTAAGTTCGATCACCGCACTGATGGAACCAATTTCGGGCTCAGCCGAACCGATTCCCATGCCAGTTCCTTGGGACTTCAAGGGTTCAGTCCTAAGAGGGGGATACTGTCATGACCTGGCATTCCCTGGAGTCAGATGACCTCCTCCCTGACCTTCTCCCACACCCGAACACTCCCCACACACTCCACTCGCCGCCTCGCCACCTGTCACCATCTAACCACTCCCCACCACTTCTCCACAACCCCTCTCCTAATTGTCATTGAATGACCTAGTGGCACAGAGCACTGCAACCTTCTGTCCCATGTTTCACTGCACCCTGTTATCTCATGGCGAAGGTCACATTCGACCTTCGCTGTCTTGAACACGTGTTCCTTGTTTGTTTTCCTTTCTCTTTTCTCCACCTGCAATCTCCGCAAGATCTGGCGACTTATTCTCTATTCAGTTCCCTAGCACTTATATACAGCTTGTAACTAGTGCTTGTACAGTAGTTCAAAATCAACTAGAACTTCTCCCTAAGCTTACATCTGTTCCCCATAAGACTTCCGCCTTCTAAAGTATCGGGACTGCATCGAGAACGAGGTGCAACACTCCTCCCTGAGTCGTTGAAGCCGAAATCCCAGCCTGCTCGCCTAAGTAGCCTCGACCTTGAGATTGGTGGGGATTATTCCTTGCTAAAGCTCGGTCGTGGGTAGGACACCTGTATCACTAGCGGCCAACGTTTGGTTGCCTACAGCTACCATTGGCGAAGCTTTGCATGGTTCTGACACACATGGCTGCAGCACTGTGCATTGATAATTCCGACACATCCATGTCATGAATATTCCCTAGACACTACCATCCTTTCATTAGGGGTTCAAATTAGTTTATATGGCCAATGATGGTGTACCAACAATGTTATAGCTGATATTGAGGTGAAATGGGGTCACGGTTGTACTGAACTCGAGATGAGTGCTGGGTGGTGTAGGCGGGATAATCGCCCATGTGCAGAGCCAGCTCGGATACCTGATTTCACGACTATAAAACCACTTCCATTCACACAACAACCTGATACAAATTCGACATCTAAAAATAATCCTAATTCTTACAATTCCAACGATACCAAAAACATCCCAATCAGTGGATATTTGACAGAGTTTTGTGTTGGAGAAGTTAGGCACAGCAGGTGTGGGCATGGGAATCTCAAGTGGCAACCCAAAATTCCAGCCTCACTCGTTCCCACGGCGTCTAATAAATTAGTAAAAATGCCCATTGGCTGCGTAATAGTTTCATTCAGCCACAGTCCCAATTTTGGCTTTTAATTCCGTAAATCCGTTGGGAAATCGCTTATTTTCTCATATTTTTATATTTTTGCATCATTTCAGTTATTGATCAATATTCTTTTATTGTTACTGTTACCCTTTTTTATTATTTCGCCTAATAAGGTACCCAGGTGCCATATGGTACCAATATTCCCCATCTATTCTTTCTAAAAATAATTATTAGATATAATCCTGTACAAACCGGATTTTGAAGAGAAGTTCTCCCCTCCCCCAAATTCTCTAAGGTGCTAGGATGCACTAGAGTTGGAGTGAGTGCTAGGAATCCAACAGTAGGAATAAGGGCAACTGTCTAGCCCACAATGAGTGGGTAGTAGATTAGTTGAGCCCGGACCTTGCAGAATCCCAGAGAACCCACTCTGGAGTTAAGGATTGAGAGTGTAGCAAAGTATAGTCAAGAAAGTAGGAGTTTAGGGAAGTTGTCCCCCATGAGCTGTGTCAGCATAGAGAGCTGCAAGCCCTCTTTCAGCAGCTAATGCAATACATTAACATTATCCATCAGTGGGACTCAAATAGCTATGGTGCACTGAGCAAGGATGTGTATACAGTCTAATTGTGAGGTCTTAGGGTGGCTCAGCACACAAGGCCATAAGTGATACAAGATAGTGTATTTTACGGTGGTGTGTAAGCGGTTACCCAGAGGTTCCTGCTTGCCCACGTGACTATGTGTATCTAATTTACATGTGACTCGGGGTTCGGGGCTATTGCCCTGACATTCTCCCCCCTTGCGTTGCATTTGCAACGCATACAAGGTTGATAGTAAATGAAACAGAGTTTTAATAGTTGATTTACATTGAGTTTGGAATTATCAATGAGTGTTTTTTGTTGTTGCCACTTTAAAGTGGGCGATTTTGTACATGTTGGTGAAAGGAAGAGAGGGGGTTTAAGGAATGAATGAGTGTGGGCCGTTACTTTGAAGTGAACGGCGATACATTGGTATCGCAGGGAGAGAAGGAGAAAGAAAGGAAAAAAAAAAGGTGGAGTTTATTGAAAATGAATTTCGACCCAAAGGTTGTATGTCTTTGGTGTTCCTCACTTGTTCTGTGAGGGTTTGTGTGTAAGTGGTGTTTACACATGAGCGGTGGTGGATGTGGGTCTTTTGACGGAGTGGAGATTTCCGCAATTGTTACTTGCGGTTCCTCGCATACAGTATTGTGTGCAGGGCCTCAAGTTTGGGGAAGGTGTTTTCATGGGCGCCTCGATGGTGTATTACCGTGTCACTTTCCCTTCTCTCAAGGGTGGATTCATTGCCCCGGAGGAGGGTTTTCCTCCGGGTTGTTCATCTGGACATCCGATTGCTGCGTCGGATGCGATGATGTAGCCTGGGCTACATTGTCGGGCTGTGGGCTTGACGAAGTGGGTGCTCCCTGGGTGGGAGCGGGTTGTTGTGTTCCTGAGCTGCTTGGCTCAGGTGTAGAGTACGGTAGGTCTACCGTTCTTCCCATGGGGAAGGATGGTCGTTGGGCTGGTTGTCCAGCACGGAGACTTGCATCTCTTTCCCGGTATTTGGAAGCTTTCGCTTCCCGTTCCTCAGGAGTCCTGAGTGGTTTGAACTGGGACTTTAAGTAGGCAGCTTTGCCTAGACTTTCCCAGGAGATTTTCCCCTTATTCTCTGGGGAATTATATTCCTCCACGAGTCTTGCAATACTCAGGAGTCCCAAGAAGTATTTCTCGGTTTCCTTCGCTTTTTCGCGAAGGGTTCTATGTACCTTGCCGCTTTTGAAGGCGGCTTCAGCCTGTTCGTACCAGTGTACGAATTCTTTCCCACTCACGCTTGTCCACCAAGCGTATGCGGCATCATGCACCGCTTCTGACCCCGCTATTCTCCTCATGGGGAAGTTGGGGTCGATTGTTATGTCAACTGGAGCTTCGACTTTGCCAAACTCGTTGAGTTCGGCGGTCTCGTATAGCATGTGGACACTTCCCTGCAGGGTAGCTTGCCCATAGGGTGCTGAGGTACTCAGCGGCCCGCCGCCTCTGGCAGTGGTCCCCATTTTAGGGTCTGCCGTCGGTTGCCTACCGCTCTCCCTCTTCCCCTCGACATGGGTTTGCCCCTCTGAGGGCGGGCCCTTATGCAACCTGGACAGGGTCGCCTGCCCACAGGGTGGCGGGATAGTCGGTGCCCCACCCCTTGATGCGCTAGTCCCCATGTGGGGTCGCGCCTCATGAGGCCCGGAACCGTATCCCCTCCCCCTGACCTGGGAGGCCCCCGTCATGATGGGTTTGGCAGCAAGGTCTGCCAGTGCACGTGCCTCTCTGAGCTTGCATTTCAGTAATTCGATCTCCCTTTTTTGGAGATCGACTTCTCTCTCTGTGTCTTTCAGAGAGTCAAAGATGCCCTCAGCATCTCTTCGTGCTCTGTTGTATTCGCGCCTCCAGTGGGCGCAATGGTCGCAGGCGTCTTCTGATGCCCTCGAGTTATCAGACCATGCCCGTTTGGACGGTCTGGATGAGGAGCCGCTGTCGCTCCCTCGTCTCCCTCCTACGAGGGACTTCATCTCTTTCAGCTCCTCACGGAGCTGACCTGTCTGAGCAGCTACCACTGACGCGATGGCTGATTCCCAGCCTGCATTTGGCTGGGGTGTTGTTGGACCTGGGCCGAATTGGCTAATCCAGGGGTTGATCTGGCCAGGGAAGTTCCCTGGGGAGTATGCCTGGGGCTGCAGCAGCAAATGCTGCCCCTGGAATGGCGCTTGTTGTGCCATCGGTGCAGTTTGCACCCATATGGTTGGAAGCCTCTTTGGGGAGGCTGGGGGTATGCGGTGCCTGTTAGCAACGTGGATGATTGTTGGTTCGCAGCACTCATTTGTGCTGCATGCGTCATGTAATCCATGGCGCTTATCTGCGCCTGGTGTTGTTGTTGTTCCGGGGAGCCTTGCTCCCCAGGTTGTCATATTTCGATATCCGGTGGTTTGTTTGGATCGAACCGAGGGTTGCCTCCCCCAGAGAACAACATTTCGTCGTTATGTTACTCGTGGTGGTGGGAGGGGTTTTCGTTCTTGCGTGCGTGGGATTCGCCGCAGTTGTGTGTTCTTTTTGCACGTGAGCCTGTGGTTCACGTGGTCTAGGCGAGTTACTCGCCTAGCCCATGTGATCTCTGGTACATGGTGTGGCTGTCCGGGCTAGTTACTCACCCAGAACTTTCCCACGCTCTTGGCTGTGGGCCATCGTCCCTCGGCTTTACTTCCTCCGCCTCCGTTTTTGGGGGCATAGTGATGCCGAGAGTTCCCTGTCTTCTTTGATAGGGAGTTTTTCTGGTTCCCTTACATTTTGTAAGGTGAGGTACTTGTCCAGGTGGATGAGGTTGTTGCAATTTCCTAGGGGTTCCCATGTGGTGTCCCCTAGTTCCCATTTAACCTTAAACCAGAGTTCGTTGTGAACCCACACATGGTTTAGGATTTCGTGAACTACTGCTTCGCGATCGGGGTCTTCCCCAAAATTGTAGAATATGTTTACTTCCCTATTTGGGAAGGTTTCCTGGTCATTCGGCTCATGAGGTGCGAGCCGGGATACATGGAATCTTGGGTGGATTCCGCGTTGTTCAAGTTGTGGTGGCAACTTGAGGACGTAGTTTGACATTCTGGAAATGTTTCCAGAATTTCATAAGGCCCTATGTATAAGGGCTTTAGTTTTCCTGCCCTGCCTTTGGGTAGGTTCAGCTTATCCATGGATAAGTATGCGAGCTCGCCTTTTCTCAAAGGCGGGTCCGGGCATCTTTTCTTATTCGCCTGGATTGTTTGGGCAGCGCGATTATGTATTATCGCGTCATGTGCTGCCATGAGGTTTTCCTTTGCTTTTTGAGCGAAGTCATTTACTCCCGGGTAGTCCGAGAGTGGTGCTGTTAGGCACATCTTTGGCACATGGCCGTAGATTAATTCGAATGGGGCAAATCCTGTTGATGTGTTCAAGCTCACATTGATCGCGAATTCCGCCATCGACAGTTTCGCTGCCCAGTCATGTTGGTCTGGTCTAACCATCGCACGTAGTATTTGTACTACTTTTTGTATCATTCTTTCCGCTTGGCCGTTGCCTTGCGGGTGGAATGCAGTTGTGAATTTCAACTGTACACCGAGTATTCGGTGTAGTTCATGCCAAAATTTTGACGTGAATTTTGAGTCTCGATCTGATATGTTCGAGTGTGGTAGACCGTGGAGTCTTACAACTTCACGAAGAAATATGAATGCTAGTTCTAGTGCGTTCGTTGTTGTCTTTATTGGAATTAGGTGGATGTTTGACATCAACCTACAGATGATTACCCAGAGGTAATCATATCCCAAGCTTGTTGGGAATGGACCTGTGAAGTCCATGGCTATTGACGACCATGGTGTCTCCGGGGTCGGGAGTGGGTGAAGCATTCCGGGATTTCTCCTGGTGCTTTTCTTTGTCGTTTGACAAGTTCCGCAGGACCTGCAGAACTTGTGGGTATCCTTTCTCATCGACTTCCACCAGAAGTGTCGACGGAGGGTTTCCACTGTTTTCTTGGATCCTAGGTGTCCAAGTGTTTCGTGGATGTTCTTGAGGATTATTCCCCGAATGGACTTCCTTTCGTAATCCCCTTTCGGGACTACTATTTGGGTCGTTCCTCCTTCTCCAAGTCGGGTTATCAGCCCGTCTTTTACGGAGAAGTTTTTGAAATTCCCCGGGTTCTCTAGGATTTCCCAGTGGATCTGGCTTTTCAAGTATCCAGATTTTATTGCCTCAATGAGGTCTTTTTCTTCGAATTGTTTTTGAAGGTTCTCTTCTGGAGTTATGATTTCTTCCAGATTTTGGGCACTCCCCCCTAGAGCCTCCTGTAGGGTATTTCTCGCATGTATCGCTGCGAGTCTCTTTTTCTCTCAGTTTTTACTCAGGGTACTGCTTAGTAGCAGTTCTTCGTATTCCTCGATTCTGTTGGGGATGATATCTTCTGCATTTTTGTCCAGGTGGATGTCTGCCAAAACATAATCGTCGAAATGCAGATCCTCATCTGTTGACGAGTCATAGTATCGTGAGAGTGCATCTGCCACTTTATTTTTGTGGCCTTCCATGTATTTTATTTCACAATTGAAGCTTGCGAAAAAGGCTTGCCATCTCAGGTGTCTCCCTGAGTTGTGGTTTTTCGCTTTGAAATATTCCAAAGCTTTGTGGTCCGTGATTACTGTGAATTCACAGCCTCCCATGAGGTTGTCTTGCCATCTCATGAGCGCTTCAAGGACACCCAGTGCCTCGAGCTCGTAGGCGAAGTACCTACGTTGTGTGTTGGTGAACTTTTTGGACATGAATGCGGCCGGGCGGCAAGTCTGCCACCTTTCACCTTGTCCAATTAATGCACCCATGCCCGCTGGGCATGCATCTGTTATGACCCAGACATGGAGTTTGGTCCTCTCTTCTTCTGAGAGGCTTTCCGATGGGTTCCACTGGATGGGCTTCAGGATCAGAGCCCTGCATGCTAGGCATTTGATTTCGTCGAAGCATTTCTGGTGGAGTGGTGTCCACCTGAATGTCTGCTTGTTTGAGCAGATTGTTTACAGTGGTCCTGTGTAACCGCTGACGTTTGGCATGAATATCGATAGATATTCTACCATTCCCAGGAATCTTAGGACTCCTGTGTGGTCTACTGGCTCTCGCCAGTTGCGGATTTTATCCGCTTGAGCGTGGATGCCTTGTTCGTCCACTCGGCTTCCTAGAACGTCTAGGATTGGGGCAAATGGCTGGAATTTTTTCCGGCTTATGTAGAATTTCGCCCCTTTTAGGCGAGTGAATAACCACAATAGTGCTTTATTGTGGTTTTCCACTGAGCTTGTGCTGGTGAATATATCGTCGAACCAGATGTGTAGGCGTCTGCCTACTTCTCCTTGTAGTTCCCAGGTCAGTGCGTGCTGGAAGGTGCAGGGAGCGTTGCAGTCTCCTTGCTGCATCGTGTTCGAGTTGTACGTCCCGTGGGGCGTGGAGAATGTCGTCCTATGGACGTCACCTGGATCCACGTGTATTTGTTCGTACATGTCCGACATATCGATCTTAGATCGGTATGTTGCTCTGGCGACTGATTCCTGGATCAGTCGCATGTCTGGCATTGGTGTGACGTCGAGGATCGTGTTTGAGTTACGGTTCCTCGCATCTATTACTGTGCGCAAGGATCCATCTGCTTTGCGGATGCACAGTAGCGGGCATGCTCGCTCGCTGTTCGCGGGATACCACCATCCTGCTTTTACATAGCGATCTATTTTGGTCGCTAGTGCTTCCTGCAGTGCTTTTCGGCTCCACTATCGAATAGCACATAGGCTTTTATGCCTGCTATTTTTATGTGAGCCATTAGCGTTCTCTTCGTTGAGAGCGGTCTGTTTGCGGGGTATTTTCCCACGTCTCTTGAGATGCGGAATTTTGCATCAAACAAGGGGGACTGGGTTTCAATGGACTTTTGGTCCTTCTTCCCTTTGTCCTTGTTTTCCTTGGGTACTTTCGTGTATTTCCCCAAGGCGTCTTTTCTTGGTGCTTCCACCAAGGCTTTGGCGACTTTTTTGTCTGCTGTGTTTTCTAACTGGTGTGCTACCACCAGTTTGATTTTATAATTTATGTCATCGTGGTCGATGACTGACATTGGGCCCATTCTTATGGTCCCAACGTTGACTTCCTCACCCTCTGAGTCGGGTGAGTATTGAGGTCCTTCGTATGGGTCCTCTACTTCGAAGCTTGATGCTTCGGAGTTACCAGAGTTGTTCTCTGGTTTCTCATCTGATGAGCCTTTCGACTCTTCATCCGATGAGTTCGCGATTTCCATGGCAGCTATGTGCCTTGGTTTTTCATTGCTCGTTATATTGTGTCTTGGGCAATCTTTCATTTGCCCTATTTTGCCGCATTTGCCGCAAATTGGAACTGACTTTTGGTCAGTTTTCCTCGAGTTTTCGAGGATGTATCCTCTTTCCATCTGGGTTTCAGCTCTTCCACTTTCTTTCCTGATGGGAGGGCTCTGCCGCGGCTCGTTGTTGCTGTGGTAGTTGTTCGGGTATAGTAACCTGATTTGTAGGCTGAAGACATCTTTAGCCCATCAATTATCTTGTCTACACAAGATATTGCTTTTAACATCTCCTCGTTTGAGGAGAAGTCTGCTCTGATTCTATCATGAGCGATCATTTCCCTTTTCCATTCGAGGGGAATGTAGTTTAGGAACCTGGCATTGAAGGACGCCTGGTCTGGAGGCGTCACCATCTGGGATGCTGCTTTTGACAGTTCTAAGTAGAACTGTTTTAGGCCTTTTTCCGCTTCGTATTTGACGTTGCGGTATTTCTTTGTCGCGTTCAATGCGGTGGAGGCTTTGATGAAGGTTCTCATCAATATGTTGAGAACTTTGAGGAACATGCCCTTGTCTCCTCTGAGGAGAGTTTCGTCTCGGAGTCTAATTCCGAGGTCAAACGCGGGTCCCCCTAATCCACGAATCAAGCAGTCCAGGTGGACTTCGTCGAATTGGGGACCTTTGCATCCTTGTGAGGCGAGGAATCCCAGTAGTTCTGTGAACCACTGCCAGAACGATTCCATGTCGTTCTCCCCTGACCATTTCTTGTCAGGAAATGCCGGCCCATTCTTTAGGGCTTCTGGCTTCACTCCTTCTGGGTAGGGAGTGAGTATTCTCACTTCGGCCATTCTTATGGCCTTTTCGTACCATTTCTCCAGGTACTCTTCTTGCTCCCCTGCCTTTGCAGGGTCGCTATCCAATGGAGATCTCTCCTTTGGGGGGGTTTTTGCTGGGGGAAATCTTCCTCGCAGCGTTTCTTTGGTTTCAGGCGAATTTGCCTGAAGTTGTATTTGTATTCTCTCATTGTTTTGAGAGGGTGTGAATGAGTTACCTCTCTGTTCGAGAGGTCCGTCATAAGTGGATGTTTGGCTGAACCTTTGGTATGTGCCAATTCTCCTTCTAATCTCTGAACGATGCCTTCTTTCGGCATCGTCTTCTCCTATCCTTGGAGAAGGATCTCCTTAGCGTTGTCAGGGCACGCCCCGCCCGACCCGCTCCGCACCGCCGCTCCCTCTTCCTTTCTCCTTTCCTCCTTTCCCCTTTTCTTTCTTTCTCTCTCTCTCACATGGACCACCTTTCCCGCTCTTCAATGTATCACTGGCGTGCACGCCTATTTCCCCTCCTGTACCTTACCACCCCTACATCGCCGCCACCGCCGTCGCCACACCCGCCCCGCATCCACAGCGAGCCCTCTCGGATCTCCCACGGAGACACCTGGAGAGCCGTGGCTGTGTGCAGGGTGACGTGGCGCTCCCCACGTGACTGATCCCGCATGTATATAATACCGGCTGGAGTGGGAACCGAAGAAGCAGCCTTCTTCTCATATTCCCACTTCAGGCAAGTAGTGTAGCCCCCCCTTTTTAATGATAACTCATATTCCCACTTCAGACTAAGT
Source organism: Cantharellus anzutake (assembly GCF_015039405.1). Lineage (NCBI taxonomy): Eukaryota > Fungi > Basidiomycota > Agaricomycetes > Cantharellales > Hydnaceae > Cantharellus > Cantharellus anzutake. The sequence continues at coordinate 146,140 of NW_024067114.1, forward strand.
GGTTGGGGACACTCACCCGCGACGGGATCGCCGCTACGCACAGCCGCTATTCCTCTCACCGAGTCCCGTGCGCAGGGACCTCGCCGCTTTCGGAGCTGTCCCTGACATTAGCGTCTCTGTCAAGTCGCTGATGATATTCCAGTGTGCTTTCACTGGTGGTTCTTTTCGTGAATTTTTCACGAGTTCTATTTATGTCCTGGACCGTGGTCCAGGGGTGTCTATTTGTTTCCTCACTTTTTTGTGAGAAGTTTATTTCCTTCAGCAAATGTGTTTGTTCGCTGATTTTTTCAGTCAATGCGTCGATTGCGTTGGCCATTCTTTCTAGAGTTATCTCTAGACGAGCCATGCTATTATGGTTCGTTTCCTCGATCTTTTTTTGAATCGAGTTTATCGCCTTTATTATGCGTGATTCCTGGTTTTCCAGGAGGAAGTTTGGTTGGGCGAGCAGTGACTCTCCCCAGTTGACATTTCCGCTTCTGGGGGTTCCAGAATGGGTTCTTGGAGTGAACACTCCACGCTCGCTTTGTTTAGGCGAGGCCGTTGCGGAGGGTGCTTCCCTTTCATAGAGGGGTCTGTTTGCTGGTTTCTCCTTACTTGTTAGAATGGGGCGGAACAGACGACTCCGAGTGGAATCGGAGACTTAGCGTGGAGGGACCTTGGCCTCAGCGACTCAAGCGGAGCGCTGTGCCATTGCTGTTTGTCCATTTGTCCTTAATTTCACAGTAGGTGAGCAGGAAGTCTCTAGGGGCATTTCAGGTCGATTTTGGACTGAAACCAAAATGAGTATGTACAAGCGCCGATATATATAAAGAAGGGCAAAGCACAAGAGAACAAAGGGTGACCGATCGAACGAAGATGTCCGAACGGAACAAAGGTAGCAGGACGGAGCGGTACGAGGTCATAAGGCAGACCTGTGATACGTCCGAAAGGAGGTAGGGAGGGCGAGGCCAGAGGGGCAGGGATGAGGGGAAGTGGGGATATGACTCTGGCTAGAATGAAAGAGCAGTAGTCCAAATGGGATGAGGGAAATGAGAGATACATTACAAACGGGAGAGTGCGAAGGCGGTCCGTGAAGCTAGGGTGCGGAGCTACGGAGGTTACGGAGGTGGGGTGAAAGTCGAGGGATATTGAATGGTGTTACGTAGTATGAGGTCACCAATGCAATGGACAGCGAGGTGGAGTCAAAGTCCGAGTAGGGACTATGACGGAGGCTCGGGTAAGGAAAGAGTGTCCGAGTGGAAGTAGGAACAGCGGTGGAAGGCGTAACTTGGCGGAAGGGGGCGGGGGGGGGAGGGGGAGGGGGGGGGGGGAGGGAGGGAGGGGGGAGAGGGGGGGGGGGGAGGAGGAGGGGGGGGGGGGGAAGGGGGGGGAGAGGAAGGGGGGGGGGGGGGGGGGGAGGAGGAGGAGAAGGGGGAGAGGGGGGGGGGTGCCGGGGTGGTGGGGCGGGGTTGCCGGAGGGGGGGGGGTGGGTGGGTGGGGGGGGGGGGGGGTCGGGTGCAGATATGACTTTACGTAGGCAGCGAATTCATTCGTTTTTTTTTTTTTTTGTTGGGTTGTTTTGTGGTGTGTGTGTAAACAGCGAAGTTTTTTGGAGCTTCCGCGCTCTGGGAGATCCTGCTCTCAGGGCGTATTTTCACGCCTTCTCGGGCTTTCAGCCTGAGAAGAAGTTGATCTTCACTTTCCATCCTCCATTCAGATGGAACCTGGAACAAGTCCAGTAGTTTTTCGGATAGCCGTCGCGGGGGCTCTTCCCTTTGTTTCCCTTTGTCTGCCTTTGGGGCTTGACTTGGGGACGTGAGGGGGGACTCCAGGGATAGTGGGGCCCTGGAGTTTCCTGCGACTCTATCCGATCAGCTTTTTGGGCTGATCGTTCAGCGCTTATGTGTTTTTCGTGCAAGTCGATCACCTCGTGAGGAGGTGATGGATCTTCCCCAGCTTGGGTTAGATCAGTATGTTGTGGAGTTCTGGGGTAAATCGCCCCGCACTTACTCCACATAAGTTTCTAAAGCCTTCAGGGACCAGCCCTGAGGTGGTTGCTATTGCCGGATCATGTTGATCCTCGTCGTCGTCTGATGACGGCTTTTGGTTTGAATCTCCCTTGATGGGAGATTGCGGTTTTCTTTATAAACCGCTCATTTCTTTTAGTGTCGCTGCAGATGCGACCTTGCCCTTGCGGGCGTGTTTAGGCACCATAGGTGCTTCTGAGTCAGATGTTAAGATTGTGTAGTTGTGGGTTGTGTTGTAAAACACACCTCATGCACTTAAAAAAGTGTAAGGTCTTAGGGTGGCTCAGCACACAAGGCCGTAAGTGATACAAGATAGTGTATTTTACGGTGGTGTGTAAGCGGTTCCCCGGAGGTTCCCACTTGCCCACGTGACTATGTGTATCTAATTTACATGTGACTTGGGGTTCGGGCTATTGCCCTGAGACTAATGGACAGTTGCGCCGGGTCTAACAGCCTCAATCGGCAGGTGTTTCACAGATGGGAATTGGGGCCTTCACAATCGGCAATTGGAAGCCCATTCCATAAACTCAGAATCAATTCTAATAGGGGTAAGACTGAATTAAATATAGTATAGGTAGAGGGCATCGAGCGATGCACACATTCATGACCTTAAATAACTAAGCACCCATTTTGGGAGACATCATACCCCATTATTGAATGGATTCCCACAGGGATAAGAGTGGTCAAACAGGTCAATATTTAGTGCAGTGCTCTTCTGTGTGAGCCGGTTTTCATTTGAAGTTGTTTTCACCGTGCACATGCTTGGACATGTGCAGTTTGGGTGGACACATCTGGTTATTCCAGATTTTGCTGATTTGCTGAGTTTTCAGAGCACCCAGCGGCTATCATACATATGCCACCAATTTTAATGGAACCCATCCACACCATTCTGTGCTTTCATTTGCAACTGCTTTCACACTCTTAATGTTGGAGAATATAATATGTTCCCAATAGTATAGAGTTTAACAGCCTTATACCAGCATGGCTCAAGGGCGAGTAGTGTATGGATGCACGCTAGAGGTCCTGGGTTCGATACCAGGCTTGTCCATGATTTTTATGTCCTTGCCACATGACCTGGATTTGAAGCCATTTGAATTGGAGCTCCGGATAAGTCCAGTAGTCGCACCGGATACAATTTCAACACTTAACTGTCAGGGCACACACCCTGACTAGCCTGGACCCAGACCTGCATCCAGACCCGCTTCCACCCACCGCGCTTCCCACACACGTGCATGCTCCACATGCCACATGCTCTGCACCCAGTTCCTACCCCTTCATGTGACTTCCGGGTATCCCCAGAAGTTTTCCTGATATGGTGGCCACTGTGGGAAGATGAGAAGTTAGCTTCCTTCTCATCTTCTTACCCACAGTAGGCAAGTGTACATTACTTGCCTTTATCTTATTGATCTTCTTACCCACAGTAGGTTGTGCCCTGGATAGGGCTGGTTACACCAGTATGCTGTGGACCATAGGGAGGGTCATGGAGACCTGGGAGTCAACCCCTGACATTAACACTCATACAGACAACTTGTCAATTCATTAACTCCATCCAAGACTCGCTCGCATTTGAATCAACTCCATGCACCCTCAAATATACAGGTGCATATCACCCTGTGAGCAACCAAACCATAGTTTCCATGGAGCTTCAAATGGCCTCTCATTCTTAACTGCTGGAGGCTAATCAAATCACTGCAGCATGACCGAATACAATGTTGATTGCAGTATATAATTCCTTCATACAATGAATAAATGCTGCACCTCCATGACTCTCTGGTACTTATATATATGTATACACATCGATGGTGATGCAGATCATATTCATGGACATGCTGATGTGTATCATCAATGAGGGGTCGACATTCTTTTCCACTGATTTCCCCAATTCCAAGGATTGGAGGGCATTAAATCTATATGTTTAGCGAAGATAATCGCCTGCATGTAGTGTTAGAGACCAAGCCAAGTGTAGTACATCCCGCCGCCACTGCCTGCAAAGACTACCCCCGATAAGCTGAGATAAAACAATTATAAGGTTGTCATATTAGAGCGAAATCCACGTGTTTGTCAGGGCACACCTGCCTGACCCAGGTCCACCTGGACCCACCCGGCCACACCACACCCGCTCCCTGCTGTCCAACCCTCTCCTCCTCCCTCTCCTCCCCTTTTCCTTTCTCTCTTTCTTCCCCTTTCTTTATCTCATTCCTCCCATCTTCCTTTTCTTGTTTATTTCCTTCTATCTACACGGACCACCTTCCTTTGTATCAATGTACTATTGACCCATCCAGCCCACACACCCCGGACAGCTTCCCACTGTGCCCAGCACGTGCGCATGCAGTGGACGCTCTCGGGATCCCCCATGGGGATACCCAGATGCTTGCAGCTGTCTCTGAGGGTGACGTGGCACTCATCATGTGACTCAAGCTGCATGTACATAAATGTACCTGAAGTGGGGGCCAAAGAAGTAACCTTCTTCTCACATTCTCCACTTCAGGTAAGTAGTATAGTTTTCCCTTTTAATAACAATAACACATTCTCCACTTCAGTCTAAGTGGCCAGGGACTGCTGTCCCTTCCCGGACCTGCCAGTATGCATGCCCGGTTCGCACCCCGTGAGGGCCCTTCTGCCAGGCGATACATCTGGACCCCCTCTACCCCAGATGCATCCCTGACAGTGTTGAGCATATAGCCTGTCAAAGGGCCTCCGACTATTCATTTAATGATGTGATGCAGATTAGACAAGCTTGCTACCAATCAATGCCATTAATATAATAACAATATTAAAGAGACAGCGGCATTGTTGCTCAGAGATTCCTGTAGTTCCGAATCAGGCCGTAGAGGTCATGAGAGAAGGTATTAAAGGAAAAGTATGTGATGGTGGACAGGGAGAAACAGCAGACAACCAGGGGAGACTACTGTACTGGCATGACCAACAACCGGTCATGCATCACGCTGACCCTGCCAGTCAGCGTTTTTTTGGAATTTATCACACATCACACAGGCCTGCCGGCCCAATGTCTGGTGTCACGCACTTTGAGTAGAATATAGTGGCTGTGCAAGCTTTCAATTCAAATGTTCCAACTACATTGTTAAAAGCGTGTCTGTCTCCAGATTTCTCACCTGTTTAAGCTGCTTACCCCATCCCAACTCACCACTACCAACTTCAGACCCAACTGCCACAGTGAATTCTCCAATGGATTCTGCATTGTCCTCTTCAGCAGCATTCCAACTCAACTGAAGGCCACCATTCACGTCGGCAAGGCCATCAGGCAGGGTTCCGGTGTCGAGATGTTCATAAACCTCCTCCAACATCACCTCCACATCATCCTCTATGGCTTCTGAGAATTGTCCTTCATGTACTACCGTAGTAGAGTTAGGATGAATCCCACTGTCACCAGTAGGATGCTTGCGAGAACAGCCTGTAGCAACCAATGAGAAATTTGGGGGTGTTGTTGTATGTGATAGTTTCCTCAGCACAAGCCGCAATACGGCTGGCAAGCACAAATCCATCCATAATACCGGGCAGAAAATTTGACATGAGAATTTCCATTTCAAAATTCAAATATTATCAAATTCTCTCGGATATAAGACAGAAAACCCGTTGTCCGAGGGGCAGTTCTGGCCTCGGCCTGTTGACTGTCACGCATCACTCAAGCTTGCCGGTTGGATGTCCGGCGTCACGCTCCAAACTGGATGATGCGTGACCGGTTGTTGGTCGTGCCAGTACAGTAAATCAGACCATTTTTGAACGTTCGAACCAAAGCCCAAGATCCAAGCCCCAGTCTCATATGATTTCGAAGGGGTGGGTCAAGATATTAGAGAAGCAAGCTGCATTGTACGATTAGAATCTAGACGACGTTGCGCGAAACCGGCTTAAGTGTCTTCAGGATGGAATCCGCGAATTTCGAGATGCAACGCTGGACCGTACTCCTCTTCCTACTGAGTCCCCTGCGGAACGCGACGAATCTCTCTTTCGGATTTGCTGAGCCGCTTTCGTGGAAACAAAACGAAGAGGTGGGTAACCATGAAGGTCACGAGCGGGGTAGAGGTCAAAATGAGGATAACCCATTCCCTTGGCATAGATGGGGCGTATGTCGTCATGCGCACTGCTGTGATGCACCGCTGCTGATGGGTATAGATCAAAGTAAGGATAATTCTTCCCTGCAGTGTAGATGGGACGATAACCGCCAGACGACTGAAGATGCTGAGCAGTCGCATTAGTCAGTCAATCAGAAAGAGATTTGAGGCCAACATACGTTGTCAACACAGTCTGCCTCACTATGGACCGCATAGCGCATTCCGGAAGGATAAGTAGAGCTGGTCTGGAACATCCTGTCAACACTGATTGTAAGATTTTGTTGGGATGCAAGGCAGGAGTAAAGCCAGGTGATGCGAGAATGAGAAATCTAGACGATCTTCGACTCGTTTTATGGTCAGAAAAGCCCTTTAGTGCGTGGTCCGAATCTGGATTGGTCTAGTCAGAATCTTTATGAGACTGGAACATGGTAGTGTCAAAATTAATGTGTGAGAAAGACATATTCGGAAAGTTCGGCATTCAACATATGTATTCTTCGTGTGGCAAGTTGGCAAGAGGAACCAAGCGAACTGGAAGCCAGATTTGTATCTGTAGGGGACTTGGCGCCACGGGCACTGATCACCTTAGGATTGCGTGAGCCACTGTTAATTGCGCGCGTGCGGGAGAATGCTCCAAATCGTCTTTTCCCTCGGTCAGAAGCGTCTGAAATGCGTTGCATGCAACAGAGCTAAGTACATACAGTCAAAAGTCCAATTACATCGTGACACAAGTCAAGAATTAAAAGGAAGGACAAATACTATTATCATTAAATAATATCATCGACAAGTATTGCCAACATATAGAGTTCAAGCGGGGGAGCAATTGCCTTCGGATATGCAGCCAGGTAAGTGCTGGATCATCTCATCGAGAAGAGGAAATTTTACCATAGAAGTTGCCGAACGATTGCGTATTCGCGTTAACAGAGATCGATACTGCTGGCGATGTTGGATAGGGCTGTCATCCAGATTGACAGCCCCTCGCCGGGTGGGCAGGGCATCAGTAAGTCATTGCGGGTGGTCGAAGCAGGTACGAACACTTGTAATGACCGCTCCTTCTAGATCCGTAGTAGAACCACACCCAGCCACCCAGCGTGACGGGGAAGTCGACATTGCCTTGAGCCGTGCAGGTTTGCATATCGACATCCACTTCAACATTGGCTGGGCCATCGCAAGTGACAGTGTCTTGAACTGTGGTTCGAGCATCATTCGTGGTCTGAGTAGTGGAACCCTTGGTGTTGGTGAGATCGACAGAAACAGTTTCTGGTGAATTGAGAATAATTTTCGCGGGGTACATTGTGAATGTATAAAGCCGCCTACCGGAAACTGAGAAAGAGAAATCTGCGGTTTCTGGAATTCCGATCGTAACCCCAGCAGTGAACTGGGTCGAGCTACCGAGCTGAGTTGAAGCTAGGATAGGGATAAAATGGCGACATTAATGGACGCTGGCACATTTCGACTCACTCTCAACTGTGGTCGAGGCACCCTTGATTAATATTTACTTGTGCAGAATTGCTACCTGTAGCCTAGGAAATTTATGAATTTCTGTGATAAAGCCGGAAGTGGAAAGACTCACAATGTATCCAGTGAACTTGGTGCTTGAGCGCGAGCACGTAGGATCTGAGCTCCAGTTCGCGGTAAACGTCATCGGATCCGGGTAACATGCTTGCGCGGGATTACCAGGGCACCGTTTCGGGTTAACAAGCGGTTCCAGCGGTACGGATGAATACACAAACTTCAGGGGGATTCACTGCTATAGTGTCCCAATCACCACCCCAGTTGGCCGTCGCATAGTTCTGCGTCAATGATGCAATATGAATCGTCAAGGTACAAGTTCGTGTTTACAAACACTTGCCTTGGCGTCCTGAAGGGCATCGCCCATCGCGTTCAGCTGATCCAGAGTGATGCTCTGGCACAAACTCTGCTGACGGATATGGAGGGAGCTAGAGTTGTACGCTGCCTTAGCCTCTTCCTCATTCATGTGGGCTGGGACGCCAGGCCGCCTCCGTAGAGTAGGGAAAGCCAGAGCGGAGAGAATGAGAGCCGGGGCAATGGAAAAAAGCATATAAATAGTGACCAAAATCAACAGGGTCGGTGGTTCTGGTAAGGACAAGGCTGAGACGCGTTTGCTGAGAACTTAGAGCCTTGGCTCCCCCTTCCCATTTTATATACATCAAAATGACCACCGGCTCGAGCACAAGCACGACTGTTGTTGAGTGAGGAGGCAAACAGTCACCATGGGAGCTGACTCGGGCACTGACTTTATAGCGAGTGACAAACAAATCTGCGCGTCCGATCTGGGTGAATGACCCAGATGGTCATATAGTTAGCCAAAATTAGCAAAAAATCAATGGCGAGTGCTCACTCTTTCCTAACTAGTCAATGAGCTGCGTTCCTTTGGACGCGCAGATTTCTCTAACATTCTTGTAGCCTCGAACGCAGCGTTGCGAAAGGCGCGCAATTGAATCATATACCTAAAAGCTCAGCCAAGGAAGACAAGTTGCGTGGGCGCATCATGTGGCTGTGTGCTACAGCTAGAGTCACTGTTCACGCCGCATCAAGCTTGATCAGGCTTCAGGGCGGTTCAGATCTCCGCCCAGTTGGTTGGTGATCACTTCTCAGGACACGTCTCCTTTCCGCCGCTTCTAAGAAATGTTTCGCGAAAGGTATCTTCCTTTGCTCGGGTTCTGAAGGAAGGCACCCCGGCGATGCCAGCATAACCAGTGTGGAAGTGACTGGTGACTGTTGCTGTAACAACTCGATCTGCCAAGAGCTTGTTTTCCCTACACAGTTGCCAAGCCAAGGTTGCCCATGACGCGAACAATCATTGGCGATGTACAAAGGCAGGCAGATTACTAGCTTCTATTATTGGGTACAGAGGCAAGGGATAGACAATTCGTCATCAGACTTCGTGAACCGCGTACAGCTCCAGTCCTTCCTTAGTTGGTCGATCTTACCTTTCATCCATAGCTCCTGTTTCTTGCCGGTATCATGTGCACAGTCTGCCTAGGAATGCCTTTTAATTGTCGCTTGCTCCCACTTCCTTACGTACTTCTGGAATCATTACAGCTCCGTGTTGACTTGGGTCGCCGTCCTTCTGCACTTTAGGATCCCTTCTATTTATTCTCTGGCCTAATTTGCTGCCTGACACTTTTGTTTTTTCAGTGCACATCAGTATGACGTGATGGCAGAACCTGGTGCGCAGCAATAGGAATTTATTAGAATTTAAATTGTTGGCCGAGCCAAGAGGCTTTAATCTGTTTAGATACCGGAGCCAATTGTAAGATCTACCACTTATGAGCACATTTGACCCAGGAGATAGTCAGTCGCGGAGCGACGCGTTGAGCTATGGCATAAGTCGGGACCCCAAGTTGCGAGTTCAATGATTGGGATAATGTCGATTTCGAGTCTGTTGAGCGAGTGTATGGAAACAAGAGACGAGTTCAACGATGAGATCGTACGAAGAGGACCTGAACTCATGACTGGAACGAGGCTAGGAGAGAGCAGCTTCGTGTTTTGAGTCTAACCGAGTAAGACTCAGAACTGTTTTATGGTCAAATTGCAGCGCCCGCAATAGTCATTCAAGCATCATAGAGGTTGTTATCCCATTACTGAAGAGGCAGCTCCAAAGTTTTTGCATGGAGAACAAGAGGAAATGTTGCACATCCCTCCGCGAGTTTCCGTCGTCAAGTTGGGCTTCTCCTGATGACGGGTGTGCCTGTGAGCTCCGGATAACGATCAAGGGTATAGATCGAGGTGTGAAGGAGTCGCCCCCAAAGGCACAGCGGCCCTAGCCTGGAGATTGTACGGGACTGATCTTGTACTAATGACGGTACCCTGGCGGGAGCAGAACCGAATTTGTTTTCAACACATCCGTGTGACGAAGGAAGGGGCTGGTCTTATTTTCGCATTCTCCCTTAGCTTGATGTATGATGTGGCCTTCACTATGTCTGGGACTACACTCCCACGTTCGGACGACCCCACTGTACAGGGGCGGAAACCCAGCACCAAATAAATCTGCTAAGTACTCTAAATATCGACGGCGAGGAAAGATGCACATGCAGAGGACAAGAGAATGATTCACCTAATTGGAGAACAAAATTGCATAGTCATACAAATGCGGTCCTCGATATGTGTAAATCAAAGTGCACATGGGACAATAGCGTGAGTGTATTTTGACCGTCATCGATGAGAAAAGTTGTTCTCTTGATTAAAGATGGAGGCTATTCTACCCCACTCTAGTGCTGCCTAGCGACGGGATCAAGGGACTTCAGGAGGTGATAGCAGACCGCGCAATCTTGCCTGAGCTAGAGGAAGATTTGCGCTTGTCGGCTAGACCACAGAGATGCAGAGAAATATCGTGTACATGAGGCAACTTGGTTGTCGCAGCAATTCGGGCCAATTATAGGTAGAACGAGAGGATGGTGTTTATAACCTTCGAGGTACCGACCCAAGAGCGAGGAGGCGATGAATATATCGACTAATGTCCCTCAATCCTTGGAATTGGGGGAATCGGTGGAAAAGAACGTCGACCCCTCATGGATGATACACGTCAGCGCGTCCATGAATATGATCCGCATCACTACACGCCGGTACCGGGATGTCCGTTAGCCCCATAAGATCGACTATTAACTGATGGAGTGGGCCGTTGAAGGCACGATGTGCGTATGTACCAGCACCGGAGAACTTGAGATTCATGGAAGCGCAGCATTTAGTCATTGTCATTGGACATAATATTCGGTCAAGCTGCAGTGAAGGTGTGATTCATCTCGGCAGCCTATCTGAAGCTTCGTGGAAACTATGGTTTGGTTGCTCGCAGAATGATATGCAGCGGTATATTTGAGGGTGCGCGGAGTCAGGAATCGAAGCAATCCTTCCGAACGAAGTGAAATCTGGCGTGAGCAGAAAGCACAAATGACGGATACGAGGTCCCTCAAGCGCGTGCGAGTTTCGGGACAGGTTCCATTAGATTGGGGGCACTTTCAGCATACGTATGATAGCCGCTGGGCGCTCTGGTGGGTTGAAGCTCACAAATCAACAAAATCTGAAATGCCCAGATGTGTTCACCTGAACTGCATATGCCCAAGCACGCACACGATAAAAACGACGTCGAGTGAAAAGGAGTGCACTGGCTCGCATAGAACAGCACTGGTGGTTCGGTTAGGGAACAGATAGGGCTGCTATTATGCGAGGAAGCCACGGGAGTTCAGGCGTGTCGGGCCATTTTCGTTTTCCACCGGCCGGGGTGGGTAGAAGCGCCTGGATAAGGGGGGAATAGTGGAGCCGAGATAATGTGCCGAAACCATCGAGTTCACATGCACAGGAGTAAGATATCCAGATTCGAAGGAGAAGTTCCAGCGGGATTGGAGACACACCTCCGCAGTCTCCCCCGGGGTGACGGGTCGAAATAACGGCTACAGTTGTCCATGCGACGGTAGTTAGCAGGCCAGCTGTAGTCAAACGCTCGAATGAGGCAAACGGAAGCAAGCGAGCAGGAAGGAACTTCCATTTCCAGTATTGAGTCGCCATATTTATTTCTTCACCAGGTCTCCCTCTCTCTTGAAGTGGCAACACACGTCTTTCGTTGTGTCCGCCCTTGCGGGTGAACGAAAAATAGGCGAGCTTCTCTCCTTGAGAGAATAGTTGCCAGGTGAAGGCGGTTCCATCCATATTTCAGCCCGTGGTCGGAAGGCCATCGAGATTTTCTCAGACTCGAGATGGTGAACAGAGGAATCTCTCATGCCTCAGAATGAACAGATCCCTTCACATAATGTGCGGTCGGCGCAAGATTTTTATAACCTTTTAACCTTCAGTCGGAGCAAGATAAGAGTCATCCTGCGGGACTTTGGACCGCTTGTCGATCACTCAAGCATCACAACAACTCATTTATTATGGGATGGGGCTCTGCGGGCCTGTCTACTCTTGAGACAGGCAACAGTATGTTTGACGCTCATAAATTCAATATGTGGCTTGAAGAGCAATGCCTCCATCATTCACGGGAATGGGAGAGCGGAGGAACTTGATCCGTCTCTCCATTCCAGCGAACTATGGGTGTATAGCCTTCAAGGACCTCATTTTGTAATTATGGAAATTGGGATGTCTAGAAATGCAGCGCGCACCACTCCTGGGAGCATCAGTGGTATTCACATCGCACACTGCGCGCCGTGCAGCCCTCGCCTTTTTCCAGGATCAGACATGCGATGTCTGGTCTTTCAGGCAGAAATGGGTCAAGAGCGTTGGCTTCGACTACATAACGACACCAATATCGCAGACAGACATACGCTTGACATCAGCACTGTTTAACGCGTGAAGACACATGGACGGGAACAGTGAATGGACCTAACACCATCAACTTTAATTAGGAGACCTGGTGGAAGGGCCAATGACGGAACTCACGTTGGCATTCCATTACTCATTTTGTAGTGAAATGAGCTGTTTGTGAACGCTCAAATGTAAGCGTACCAAGGGAACGCCAAGGGAGCGACTTCCTCAGACGTGGGGCTATTGTGTATGGGCCACAGGAACCTCTCGCCACACGGAGAGTTGCGTTTTGGCTTAGGCGCCCGGCACAAGACTTTGCATTCACCGAACTGGATGCAAACTTCCGCAATTGTTTAGTTGCGGCTTGTCATTCATGTGTTTATCTGTGGTTGTGATGTCTGTAGCTGCACCTTGTGTTTGTGCTTGCCTTGGGCATCCAAACACGTGGCGGACCCGAAGAGTGGGTCTAAATTCCATCGATACGGCGCAGGGCCGCCGGTGGGAACGAACCTTCCTCATTTATCACAATACCAGCTAGACACTTAAGTAATTTTTGTTACATATCTCCTTTTTTTGGGCATTCCTGATGAGACGAATTTTTACATCGAACAGCAGATCGCGACCTCATCCCACCTGTCCTCTTTCAATCGTTGGACTCCGTATGAGCATTTTCCGTGCTCGCTGTCAATGGAGTGGGGTGGTTCGTGAACTGTGTCTCAAGAGAAATCCCTCTCGAAATCGGAACTGAGTGATTCGGCCAGGAAGATCTGGACACTTGATCTTATTCACGGAATATTGCCCAACAGCAGCACTCCTAATTGGCTGAAGGGTCCACGTCGCATTTGTGGAAGCATTGCTGGAGCTTTCTTTGCCACAAAGTTGCGTCGGCGACACCGTGCACCGCTACACTATGATACACAACTACACTCTCCAGCAAAGATCCTAATTTATTCAGACGTGCGGCAAACTCTATGCCCCAGTTCAGCGGTGGTTTTAGGGATGACTTTGTCAGGGTGCGCAAGTCCTTCTATATAGACTCAATTAGGACAATAATCCACGAATAACCAATCCGGCTAATATGCTGATGCATCGCCCTGATGACCGGATCTTTCCTAGCCATCTTCCTAACGAAAGAGTGAATATGGCTTCCCAACGGGCCTTCTCTCCCCCTCCTGGCGTCGTCTTGTATCGTCCCCCATCTCCTGCCCACGGATATTGTAGCGGGGGGTTTTGAGAGCAGTTTCGCGGTTGAACGAAGCTAAACGGTGCACTCGCTGACGAGGAATTCCGGACTTTGTGAAATATCAACTCGTATCCTGGGATCGTGTTGATATCGCTGGTTGGAATTTCGACGAAGAAAATGGCTTAATTCGGAAGGTTTTATTCATTCTTGCAGCAGTCTGGAGCGTGGTCATCACAAGGAGAGGATTGAATAGATCTGAAAGGCATAAAAGCCTGGTCTGAGCATTAGTTCTCCTTACCAGTTCCTTCTTCTCTCCCCCTCGCTCTCGGGACCCCAGTTGCTCGTTGTTCGTGCCGTCCCGGACCCCGCTTTCCACCGCACCCGACACCCTTAGCGCGTTACTCATGTTGCCATCCGAACCATCCGCCATCCTTGGAGTCCCTTCCTGCCTATTACACAGCAACTCTGATGCTTCCGATGATCTATAGGCTGCCGATCTTCGCTCACTGCACTTAGAGATGGCACCTTGGCCTTTCAACCGGCTTGTGACTATAGCCCCCATTTTGTGTGACCTTCCCTCGCTTCGTCAAGAGTACTGATCGACCAGCTTCGTTCCATCATATCGCCGGATCAACCATTACCTTCCTCCACGACTGCTTGGGATGGTGCCGATATGTTCTCGTCCGGGGCTTCGAAGACTTGTTGTAATGTGACCATCAACTAGGAAGCGAGAAACAACCTGAAGTAAATCGAGTACGGAGACGCATGAAAGCCCCTTCTATCAGATGGATGCGCAACCGCAGAGAACGACCCGGCTTCGCTCGAACGTTCTGACATGTCTACCAGTCCCTTTTTCCCTGCCCGGGAAATCCAGTCGCCACCTGCCATCACTATCTTCGGATCACTGGTACGGTCACTATAAACCCTTCACGGTCTCGGCTTCCTTATGCACGTTATCCCATCGGCCTTCCGCCACTACATCTTACCATTTGGGCTGTCAGATATTAGCCGCCATCCTCGAAGTCTGCTCCTGCACCCGTTCGCTAATCGATCCTGAAGCTGTGGGCTATATCTAGGCAGCTGATTGTTCGCAGCACCCCATATCTACAAAGAGACGTGCTCTTCGCCTTTTCAATCGGACTATGATTACAGCTCTCATCTTCATGCGACCTGGCCGTGTCTGGCGAAACCGCTTGTGGATCAGTTTTATTGTCTATCGGGTCTTTCCCTCTATGGCTGTTTGGGCTGGAGCCGCCTATGGACTCCGATGACTCGTTGTACACCTTACGCATTTGACGCGCTTTGTAGGTTCCATCGGTGGACAACAAAGCCGAGGCGAATCGAGTATGGGAACCCATCGCACCCTTTTCTATCCAATGGACGCACGGCGAGAAAGAACGAGCCGCCTGACTTTTCGCTCCAACTTGTTTCGTCATCGGGTCTCGTCGTATGCTCTTACCACAGCCCGTTTCGCTTGAAGCTCTCAGCCTTTCCCTCCTTGTGTGCTCATCGATCAGCCTTGTATTCTATTTCCGGGCCATCCCTCCAAGAAAAGCAGCGATCATGTCACTCCTGTTCTCTGAATAGTACGAATCACGATTTTCTCTTAGCTAGTAGGCAATGTTTGCTGACTCCGTTCGTGCAACGTTCTGTTTAGGTGTCATCGCGGTGCGTCGCATTTATTTCGGGAGAGGGAACCTTCAGCGGGACGCTCTCATGGCGTCGGTATGGACATGTTCCCACAGGCGTCTGTGCCTGTTGTCCATGCCCCTTTCCGTTAGGGTGGAACTTTGCGGGCCAGTTGGCTCGCACGGTGTCCACCCAACAGGTTTGGCCGTAAGTATCACTTCCCCTCTCACATTGAGACTCATGCTGACATCCTTACATGTCCAGGAATATCTTATGTCGCCCTCATCGGGCAAGGAGGAAATTTAATGGTAAGCCGATCAGGTCCACTAGTGTATTTCTTCGCCATCAACGTTGAGTTGCGCACGCTGCTGGCGGGAACTTTGCCTTGCCTTAGCCGATTTCACGACCCAGCCCCCCCGGGATGGTGTGCCAGAAGCTCATTGACCGTAAGTACAATTCCCTTCTCTCACCCGGATTCATGCTGGGTTCCGTTTGACCTGGTGACACAACACACCGACTGTTCTATGTTTTATGCCAAGTCGGTGAGGTACCTAACAATTGTTCTTCCTTTTTTCTCTATACGAAACCCCTTATCATTTTCATTTTCTTCTTTGCCCTCAGTTTTTATGAGGCTCTCCGCAGGGACTGGTGTTCGTTGCGATGTCTACCTGTACCGCACATTCTTTCATGTTTCCCCATGTTGGGTTCTACCCTGGTAGACGTGCATTTATTATGTACAATATATATTGCACTCGCTACATCATCATAGCTAAATTCAGGTTGCTGCTCTCCTTGGTTACGTACCTTGTATTATGTATAGTCCTGCGACGTGGAAGTCGAGCCAGCGGCGCTACTCCGGGAGTAGTGGTTTTGTTTCTAATGCCTAAATGCTCAAACGTGATCCCCATGTGCACTGGTCCAGCCCATCCTCTGTATTACATTAATCGTTGGGCCCAGTTCGGGTGGTGCCCGACATTTTCAGGATCTGCGTTTTTCTGCTGCTGGTGCGCGGCCCACTGTCTGCAGTCTAACATGGCCATCGATGCCACACCTCTGCCACACGTACTCTCATGATTATTAACAACGGATCGGAGGATGGGGCTCACATGAAGTAATGAAGAGACTTGTCGCGGTTCTGCTTTCCCCTTTTTTCACGCAGACAGCATTTCCTCCGTAACGGGATCGATATATAGCTGGAAACCGGATTGCCAGCAGCCACCACCATTAGCTATTAATTGTTCCCCCCTTCATCGAGCTGGTTCGGCCCCATGCACCGAGGTTTATTTCCAGCAATATGGGCGATTAAAAAGTCGGGAATCTTTGCAGGCGGGACGTGCTAGTACGTGGGTGAGCGTTCAATATATACAGGCCGCTGAACTCGATCCTCCCACGAAGAACGCAAATTGATCCTGCGGCGCGAATGACGATACTTATCCCCGACGGGTTGGAACGAAGCTCGTTTTTGACACTTCTGTGCGATGA
Organism: Cantharellus anzutake; assembly: GCF_015039405.1. Classification (NCBI taxonomy): domain Eukaryota; kingdom Fungi; phylum Basidiomycota; class Agaricomycetes; order Cantharellales; family Hydnaceae; genus Cantharellus; species Cantharellus anzutake. Next base: position 162,765 of record NW_024067114.1, read on the forward strand.
TCGAAAGGGGAGGCTGACCCTGATGTGTGATTTGACCTGGATC